>NC_057799.1:41061269-41166265 GCF_018294505.1 Triticum aestivum | reverse complement strand
AATGTTTTCCTTGTCAACTCGTTCCTTTGTTGTGGAGAGTCACGGTGGTGCGTTCCAGGGACGCGCTGTTTGTTATTAGAGGGAGTCACGTTTCATGGTTCTTTGTGTTCCAAATGATTCTGGTCGCCAGTTCAACCGGAGAGGCATGGACATGAACTCAAGGGAAGCATGTTAACGCATTGGTCAGAGTCACGTTACCACGGGTGTATGCTTTTGGTATTTCCAAATGATTCCGCTCACTCGTTCTCTTGGAGAGGAATGGACGTGAATGCGGCGGACGCAAGTCTTCTTATTAGCCAGAGTCACGTTTGTCCACGCGTGTGTTACGTGCATTTTCTCTGGCGAGTCACTCTGAGGTGCGTGGAAGTGAAGCCGAGTTGGCACTGTGTTACTAATGCAACAGGCACATTCCTGACGCTGTGTATGTAAATGTTTTCCTTGTCAACTCGTTCCTTTGTTGTGGAGAGTCACGGTGGTGCGTTCCAGGGAGGCACTGTTTGTTATTAGAGGGAGTCACGTTTCATGGTTCTTTGTGTTCCAAATGATTCCGGTCGCCAGTTCAATCGGAGAGGCATGGACATGAACTCAAGGAAAGCATGTTAACGCATTAGTCAGAGTCTCGTTACCACGGGTGTATGCTTTTGGTATTTCCAAATGATTCCGCTCGCTCGTTCTCTTGGAGAGGAATGGACGTGAATGCGGCGGAGGCAAGTCTTCTTATTAGCCAGAGTCGCGTTTGTCCACGCGTGTGTTACGTGCATTTTCTCTGGCGAGTCACTGTGAGATGCGTGGAAGTGAAGCCGAGTTGGCACCGTGTTACTAATGCAACATGCACATTCCTGACGCTGTGTATGTAAATGTTTTCCTTGTCAACTCGTTCCTTTGTTGTGGAGAGTCACGGTGGTGCGTTCCAGGGACGCGCTGTTTGTTATTAGAGCGAGTCACGTTTCATGGTTCTTTGTGTTCCAAATGATTCTGGTCGCCAGTTCAACCGGAGAGGCATGGACATGAACTCAAGGGAAGCATGTTAACGCATTGGTCAGAGTCTCGTTACCACGGGTGTATGCTTTTGGTATTTCCAAATGATTCCGCTCACTCGTTCTCTTGGAGAGGAATGGACGTGAATGCGGCGGACGCAAGTCTTCTTATTAGCCAGAGTCACGTTTGTCCACGCGTGTGTTACGTGCATTTTCTCTCGCGAGTCACTCTGAGGTGCGTGGAAGTGAAGCCGAGTTGGCACTGTGTTACTAATGCAACAGGCACATTCCTGACGCTGTGTATGTAAATGTTTTCCTTGTCAACTCGTTCCTTTGTTGTGGAGAGTCACGGCGGTGCGTTCCAGGGAGGCACTGTTTGTTATTAGAGGGAGTCACGTTTCATGGTTCTTTGTGTTCCAAATGATTCCGGTCGCCAGTTCAATCGGAGAGGCATGGACATGAACTCAAGGAAAGCATGTTAACGCATTAGTCAGAGTCTCGTTACCACGGGTGTATGCTTTTGGTATTTCCAAATGATTCCGCTCGCTCGTTCTCTTGGAGAGGAATGGACGTGAATGCGGCGGAGGCAAGTCTTCTTATTAGCCAGAGTCGCGTTTGTCCACGCGTGTGTTACGTGCATTTTCTCTGGCGAGTCACTGTGAGATGCGTGGAAGTGAAGCCGAGTTGGCACTGTGTTACTAATGCAACAGGCACATTCCTGATGCTGTGTATGTAAATGTTTTCTTTGTCAACTCGTTCCTTTTTTGTGGAGAGTCACGGTGGTGCGTTCCAGGGAGGCACTGTTTGTTATTAGAGGGAGTCACGTTTCATGGTTCTTTGTGTTCCAAATGATTCCGGTCGCCAGTTCAATCGGAGAGGCATGGACATGAACTCAAGGGAAGCATGTTAACGCATTGGTCAGAGTCTCGTTACCACGGGTGTATGCTTTTGGTATTTCCAAATGATTCCGCTCACTCGTTCTCTTGGAGAGGAATGGACGTGAATGCGGCGGAGGCAAGTCTTCTTATTAGCCAGAGTCACGTTTGTCCACGCGTGTGTTACGTGCATTTTCTCTGGCGAGTCACTGTGAGGTGCGTGGAAGTGAAGCCGAGTTGGCACCGCGTTACTAATGCAACAGGCACATTCCTGACGCTGTGTATGTAAATGTTTTCCTTGTCAACTCGTTCCTTTGTTGTGGAGAGTCACGGTGGTGCGTTCCAGGGAGGCACTGTTTGTTATTAGAGCGAGTCACGTTTCATGGTTCTTTGTGTTCCAAATGATTCCGGTCGCCAGTTCAATCGGAGAGGCATGGACATGAACTCAAGGGAAGCATGTTAACACATTGGTCAGAGTCTCGTTACCACGGGTGTATGCTTTTGTTATTTCCAAATGATTCCGCTCACTCGTTCTCTTGGAGAGGAATGGACGTGAATGTGGCGGAGGCAAGTCTGCTTATTAGCCAGAGTCACGTTTGTCCACGCGTGTGTTACGTGGATTTTCTCTGGCGAGTCACTGTGAGGTGCGTGTAAGTGAAGCCGAGTTGGCACCGTGTTACTAATGCAACAGGCACATTCCTGACGCTGTGTATGTAAATGTTTTCCTTGTCAACTCGTTCCTTTGTTGTGGAGAGTCACGGTGGTGCGTTCCAGGGAGGCACTGTTTGTTATTAGAGCGAGTCACGTTTCATGGTTCTTTGTGTTCTAAATGATTCCGGTCGCCAGTTCAATCGGAGAGGCATGGACATGAACTCAAGGGAAGCATGTTAACGCATTGGTCAGAGTCTCGTTACCACGGGTGTATGCTTTTGGTATTTCCAAATGATTCCGCTCACTCGTTCTCTTGGAGAGGAATGGACGTGAATGCGGCGGACGCAAGTCTTCTTATTAGCCAGAGTCACGTTTGTCCACGCGTGTGTTACGTGGATTTTCTCTGGCGAGTCACTGTGAGGTGCGTGGAAGTGAAGCCGAGTAGGCACTGTGTTACCAATGCAACAGGCACATTCCTGACGCTGTGTATGTAAATGTTTTCCTTGTCAACTCGTTGCTTTGTTGTGGAGAGTCACGGTGGTGCGTTCCAGGGAGGCACTGTTTGTTATCAGAGGGAGTCACGTTTCATGGTTCTTTGTGTTCCAAATGATTCCGGTCGCCAGTTCAATCAGAGAGGCATGGACATGAACTCAAGGGAAGCATGTTAACGCATTGGTCAGAGTCTCGTTACCACGGGTGTATGCTTTTGGTATTTCCAAATGATTCCGCTCACTCGTTCTCTTGGAGAGGAATGGACGTGAATGCGGCGGAGGCAAGTCTTCTTATTAGCCAGAGTCACGTTTGTCCACGCGTGTGTTACGTGGATTTTCTCTGGCGAGTCAGTGTGAGGTGCGTGGAAGTGAAGCCGAGTTGGCACTGTGTTACTAATGCAACAGGCACATTCCTGACGCTGTGCATGTAAATGTTTTCCTTGTCAACTCGTTCCTTTGTTGTGGAGAGTCACGGTGGTGCGTTCCAGGGAGGCACTGTTTGTTATTAGAGGGAGTCACGTTTCATGGTTCTTTGTGTTCCAAATGATTCCGGTCGCCAGTTCAATCGGAGAGGCATGGACATGAACTCAAGGGAAGCATGTTAACGCATTGGTCAGAGTCTCGTTACCACGGGTGTATGCTTTTGGTATTTCCAAATGATTCCGCTCACTCGTTCTCTTGGAGAGGAATGGACGTGAATGCGGCGGAGGCAAGTCTTCTTATTAGCCAGAGTCACGTTTGTCCACGCGTGTGTTACGTGAATTTTCTCTGGCGAGTCACTGTGAGGTGCGTGGAAGTGAAGCCGAGTTGGCACTGTGTTACTAATGCAACAGGCACATTCCTGACGCTGTGTATGTAAATGTTTTCCTTGTCAACTCGTTCCTTTGTTGTGGAGAGTCACGGTGGTGCGTTCCAGGGAGACACTGTTTGTTATTAGAGGGAGTCACCTTTCATGGTTCTTTGTGTTCCAAATGATTCCGGTCGCCAGTTCAATCGGAGAGGCATGGACATGAACTCAAGGAAAGCATGTTAACGCATTAGTCAGAGTCTCGTTACCACGGGTGTATGCTTTTGGTATTTCCAAATGATTCCGCTCACTCGTTCTCTTGGAGAGGAATGGACGTGAATGCGGCGGAGGCAAGTCTTCTTATTAGCCAGAGTCACGTTTGTCCACGCGTGTTACGTGAATTTTCTCTGGCGCGTCACTGTGAGGTGCGTGGAAGTGAAGCCGAGTTGGCACTGTGTTACTAATGCAACAGGCACATTCCTGACGCTGTGTATGTAAATGTTTTCCTTGTCAACTCGTTCCTTTGTTGTGGTGAGTCATGGTGGTGCGTTACAGGGAGGCACTATTTGTTATTAGAGGGAGTCACGTTTCATGGTTCTGTGTGTTCCAAATGATTCTGGTCGCCAGTTCAATCGGAGAGGCATGGACATGAACTCAAGGGAAGCATGTTAACGCATTGGTCAGAGTCTCGTTACCACGGGTGTATGCTTTTGGTATTTCCAAATGATTCCGCTCACTCGTTCTCTTGGAGAGGAATGGACGTGAATGCGGCAGAGGCAAGTCTTCTTATTAGCCAGAGTCACGTTTGTCCACGCGTGTCTTACGTGCATTTTCTCTGGCGAGTCACTGTGAGGTGCGTGGAAGTGAAGCCGAGTTGGCACTGTGTTACTAATGCAACAGGCACATTCCTGACATTATGTATGTAAATGTTTTCCTTTCAACTCGTTCCTTTGTTGTGGAGAGTCATGGTGGTGCATTCCAGGGAGGCACTGTTTGTTATTAGAGGGAGTCACATTTCAAGGTTCTTTGTGTTCCAAATGATTCCGGTCGCCAGTTCAATCGGAGAGGCATGGACATGAACTCAAGGGAAGCATGTTAACGCATTGGTCAGAGTCTCGTTACCACGGGTGTATGCTTTTGGTATTTCCAAAAGATTCCGCTCACTCGTTCTCTTGGAGAGGAATGGACGTGAATGCGGCGGACGCAATTCTTCTTATTAGCCAGAGTCACGTTTGTCCACGCGTGTGTTACGTGCATTTTCTCTGGCGAGTCACTGTGAGGTGCGTGAAAGTGAAACCGAGTTGGCACTGTGTTACTAATGCAACAGGCACATTTCTGACGCTGTGTATGTAAAAGTTTTCCTTGTCAACTCGTTCCTTTGTTGTGGAGAGTCACGGTGGTGCGTTCCAGGGAGGCACTGTTTGTTATTAGAGGGAGTCGCGTTTCATGGTTCTTTGTGTTCCAAATGATTCCGGTCGCTAGTTCAATCAGAGAGGAATGGACGTGAACTCAAGGGAAGCATGTTAACGCATTGGTCAGAGTCTCGTTACCACGGGTGTATGCTTTTGGTATTTCCAAATGATTCCGCTCACTCGTTCTCTTGGAGAGGAATGGACGTGAATGCGGCGGAGGCAAGTCTTCTTATTAGCCAGAGTCACGTTTGTCCACGCGTGTGTTACGTGCATTTTCTCTGGCGAGTCACTGTGAGGTGCGTGGAAGTGAAGCCGAGTTGGCACTGTCTTACTAATGCAACAGGCACATTCCTTACGCAGTGTATGTAAATGTTTTCCTTGTCAACTCGTTCCTTTGTTGTGGAGAGTCACGGTGGTGCGTTCCAGGGAGGCACTGTTTGTTATTAGAGGGAGTCGCGTTTCATGGTTCTTTGTGTTCCAAATGATTCCGGTCGCCAGTTCAATCGGAGAGGAATGGACATGAACTCAAGGGAAGCATGTTAACGCATTGGTCAGTGTCTCGTTACCACGGGTGTATGCTTTTGGTATTTCCAGATGATTCCGCTCACTCGTTCTCTTGGAGAGGAATGGACGTGAATGCGGCGGAGGCAAGTCTTCTTATTAGCCAGAGTCACGTTTGTCCACGCGTGTGTTACGTGGATTTTCTCTGGCGAGTCACTGTGAGGTGCGTGGAAGTGAAGCCGAGTCGGCACTGTGTTACTAATGCAACAGGCACATTCCTGACGCTGTGTATGTAAATGTTTTCCTTGTCAACTCGTTCCTTTGTTGTGGAGAGTCACGGTGGTGCGTTCCAGGGAGGCACTGTTTGTTATCAGAGGGAGTCATGTTTCATGGTTCTTTTTGTTCCAAATGATTCCGGTCGCCAGTTCAATCGGAGAGGCATGGACATGAACTCAAGGGAAGGATGTTAACACATTGGTCAGAGTCTCGTTACCACGGGTGTATGCTTTTGGTATTTCCAAATGATTCCGCTCACTCGTTCTCTTGGAGAGGAATGGACGTGAATGCGGCGGAGGCAAGTCTTCTTATTAGCCAGAGTCACGTTTGTCCACGCGTGTGTTACGTGGATTTTCTCTGGCGAGTCACTGTGAGGTGCGTGGAAGTGAAGCCGAGTTGGCACTGTGTTACTAATGCAACAGGCACATTCCTGACGCTGTGCATGTAAATGTTTTCCTTGTCAACTCGTTCCTTTGTTGGGGAGAGTCACGGTGGTGCGTTCCAGGGAGGCACTGTTTGTTCTTAGAGGGAGTCACGTTTCATGGTTCTTTGTGTTCCAAATGATTCCGGTCGCTAGTTCAATCGGAGAGGCATGGACATGAACTCAAGGGAAGCATGTTAACGCATTGGTCAGAGACTCGTTACCACGGGTGTATGCTTTTGGTATTTCCAAATGATTCCGCTCACTCGTTCTCTTGGAGAGGAATGGACGTGAATGCGGCGGACGCAAGTCTTCTTATTAGCTAGAGACACGTTTGTCCACGCGTGTGTTACGTGCATTTTCTCTGGCGAGTCACTGTGAGGTGCGTGGAAGTGAAGCCGAGTTGGCACTGTGTTACTAATGCAACAGGCACATTCCTGACGTTGTGTATGTAAATGTTTTCCTTGTCAACTCGTTCCTTTGTTGTGGACAGTCACGGTGCTGCGTTCCAGGGAGGCAATGTTTGTTATTAGAGGGAGTCACGTTTCATGGTTCTTTGTCTTCCAAATGATTCTGGTCGCCGGTTCAATTGGAGAGGCATGGACATGAACTCAAGGGAAGCATGTTAATGCATTGGTCAGAGTCTCGTTACCACGGGTGTATGCTTTTGGTATTTCCAAATGATTCCGCTCACTCGTTCTCTTGGAGAGGAATGGACGTGAATGCGGCGGAGGCAAGTCTTCTTATTAGCCAGAGTCACGTTTGTCCATGCGTGTGTTACGTGCATTTTCTCTGGCGAGTCACTGTGAGGTGCGTGGAAGTGAAGCCAAGTTGGCACTGTGTTACTAATGCAACAGGCACATTCCTGACGCTGTGTATGTAATTGTTTTCCTTGTCAACTCGTTCCTTTGTTGTGGAGAGTCACGGTGGTGCGTTCCAGGGAGGCACTGTTTGTTATTAGAGGGAGTCACGGTGATACGTCCATTTTGCATCATGCTTTTATATCGATATTTATTGCATTATGGGCTATTATTACACGTTACGTCACAATACTTATGGCTATTCTCTCTTATTTTACAAGGTTTATCATGAAGAGGGAGAATTCCAGCAGCTGGAATTCTGGGCTGGAAAAGGAGCAAATATTGGAAATCTATTCTGCACAGCTCCAAAAGTCCTGAAACTCCACGAAAGCCATTTTTGGAATTAATAAGAATTATTGACCAAAGAAAGTACCAGAGGGGGCCCACAACCTGGCCACGAGGGTGGGGGGCACGCCCAACCCTACTGGGCGCGCCCCCTGCCTCGGGGGCCCCTGGTGGCCCTCCGGTTCCCATCTTCTGCTATATGAAGTCCCTTACCCTGGAAAAAATCATAAGTAAGCTTACGGGACGAAACTCCGCCGCCACGAGGCGGAACCTTGGTGGAACCAATCTAGGGCTCCCGCGGAGCTGTTCTGCCGGGGAAACTTCCCTCCTGGAGGTGGAAATCATCACCATCATCATCACCAACGATCCTCTCATCGGGAGGGGGTCAATCTCCATCAACATCTTCACCAGCACCTTCTCCTCTCAAACCCTAGTTCATCTCTTGTATCCAATCTTGTATCAAAACCACAAATTGGTAGCTGCGGGTTGCTAGTAGTGTTGATTACTCCTTGTAGTTGATGCTAATTGGTTTATCTGGTGGAAGATCATATGTTCCGATCCCTAATGCATATTAATACTCCTCTGATCATGAACATGAATATGCTTTCTGAGTAGTTACGTTTGTTCCTGAGGACATGGGTGAAGTCTTGCTATTAGTAGTCATGTGAATTTGGTATTCGTTCGATATTTTGATGAGATGTATGTTGTCTCTCCTCTAGTGGTGTCATGCGAACGTCGACTACATGACACTTCACCATTATTTGGGCCTAGAGGAAGGCATTGGGAAGTAATAAGTAGATGATGGGTTTCTAGAGTGACAGAAGCTTAAACTCTAGTTTATGCGTTGCTTTGTAAGGGGCTGATTTGGATCCACTAGTTTCATGCTATGGTTAGGTTTACCTTAATACTTCTTTTGTAGTTCCGGATGCTTGCAATAGGGGTTAATCATAAGTGGGATGCTTGTCCAAGAAAGGGCAGTACCCAAGCACTGGTCCACCCACATATCAAATTATCAAAGTAACGAACGCGAATCATATGAGCGTGATGAAAACTAGCTTGACGATAATTCCCATGTGTCCTCGGGAGCGCTTTTCTCATTATAAGAAATTGTCCAGGCTTGTCCTTTGCTACAAAAAGGATTGGGCCACCTTTCTGCACTTTATTTACTTCCATTGCTTGTTACCTATTACAAATTATCCTATCACAAAACTATATGTTACCTACAATTTCAGTGCTTGCAGAGAATACCTTACTGAAAACCGCTCATCATTTCCTTCTGCTCCTCGTTGGGTTCGACACTCTTACTTATCGAAAGGACTACGATAGATCCCCTATACTTGTGGGTCATCAAGACTCTTTTCTAGCACCGTTGCCGGGGAGTGAAGCGCCTTTGGTGACTGGAACTTGGTAAGGAAACATTTATATAGTGTCCTGAAATTTTCTGTCACTTGATACTATGGAAACTAATCCTTTGAGGGGCTTGTTCGGGGCATCTTCGCCCCGACCAGTAGAGCAAAGAGTTGCTCCTCAACCTACTGAACCTACTGAAAATGTTTACTTTGAGATTCCTTCGGGTATGATAGAGAAACTGCTAGCTAATCCCTTTGGAGGAGATGGAACATTGCATCCCGATTTGCACCTTATCTATGTGGATGAAGTTTGTGGATTATTTAAGCTTGCAGGTATACCCGATGATGTTGTTAAGAGGAAGGTCTTCCCTTTATCTTTGAAGGGAGATGCATTGACATGGAATAGGCTATGTGATGATACGGGATCTTGGGACTATAAACGATTGAAATTGGAATTTCACCAGAAGTTCTACCCTATGCATCTTGTTCATCGTGATCGTAATTATATATATAATTTTTGGCCTCGCGAAGGAGAAAGTATCGCTCAAGCTTGGGGGAGGCTTAAGTCAATGTTATATTCATGACCCAATCATGAGCTCTCAAGAGAAATGATTATTCAAAATTTTTATGCTCGGCTTTCTCTCAATGATCGCACCATGCTCGATACTTCCTGTGTTGGTTCTTATATGCTGAAGACTATTGAATTCAAGTGGGACTTATTGGAAAGAATTAAACGCAACTCTGAAGATTGGGGTTCCGACGATGGTAAGGAGTCAGGTATGACACCTAAGTTTGATTGTGTTAAATCTTTTATGGATACTGATGCTTTTCATGGATTTAGCGCTAAATATGGACTTGACTCTGAGATAGTAGCTTCTTTCTGTGAATCTTTTGCTACTCACGTTGATCTCCCTAAGGAGAAGTGGTTTAAATATAATCCTCCCATTGAAGTAAAAGTAGTTGCACCTGTTATAGTTGAAGAAAAGACTATCAATTATAATGATCCTATTGTTCCTACTACTTATGTTGAGAAAGCACCTTTCCCTGTTAGAATGAAGGAGCATGCTAAAGCTTCAACTATGGTTCGTAAGAGTAATACTAGAACATATACACCTCCTGAGCAAATTAAAGTTGAACCTAGTATTGCTATGGTTAAAGATCTCTTGGCTGATAATATAGATGGGCATGTTATTTAGTTCTGTGAGGAAGCTGCTAATATTGCTAAACCCGATGCTAAGATACATAGACCTGTTGTAGGCATGCCTGTTATTTCTGTTAAAACAGGAGATCATTGTTATCATGGCTTATGTGATATGGGTGCTAGTGCTAGTGCAATATCTATTTCCTTATATAATGAAATTATGCATGATATTGCACCCGCTGAGTTGGAAGATATTGATGTTACTATTAAGCTTGCCAATAGAGATACTATTTCACCATTTGGGATTGTTAGAGATGTTGAAGTCTTGTGTGGGAAAGTTAAATACCCTGCTGATTTTCTTGTTCTTGGTTCCCCACAAAATAGCTTTTGTCCCATCATATTTGGTAGACCCTTCTTGAATACTGTTAATGCTAAGATCGATTGTGAAAAGGATGTTGTTACAATTGGCTTGGGGGATATGAAACATGAGTTTAATTTTGCTAAGTTCCGTAGACAACCCCATGATAAATAATTGCCTAGTAAGGATGAAATTATTGGTCTTGCTTCTATTGCCGTGCCTCCTACTGATCCTTTAGAACAATATTTGCTAGACCATGAAAATGATATGTTTATGAATGAAAGAAGGGAGATAGATGAAGTATTCCTTAAATAGGGTCCTATTCTGAAACACAACTTGCCTGTTGAAATCCTAGGGGATCCTCCTCCACCCAAGGGTGATCCCATGTTTGAGCTTAAACCTTTACCTGATACTCTTAAATATGCTTATCTTGATGAAAAGAAGATATATCCTGTTATTATTAGTGCTAACCTTTCAGAGCAGGAAGAGGAAAGATTATTGAAAACTCTGAAGAAGCACCGTGCTGCTATTGGATATACTCTTGATGATCTTAAGGGCATTAGTCCCACTCTATGCCAACACAAAATTAAATTGGATGAAGGCTCCAAACCAGTTAGAGATCATCAACGACGTCTAAATCCTAAGATGAAAGAAGTGGTAAGAAAGGAGATACTAAAGCTCCTTGAGGCAGGTATAATTTATCCCGTTGTTGATAGTGATTGGGTAAGTCCTGTCCATTGCGTCCCTAAGAAGGGAGGTATTACTGTTGTTCCTATTGATAAAGATGAATTGATTCCGCAAAGAATTATTACAGGTTATCGGATGGTAATTGATTTCCGTAAATTAAATAAAGCTACTAAGAAAGATCATTACCCTTTACCTTTTACTGATCAAATGCTAGAAAGACTATCCAAACATACACATTTCTGCTTTCTAGATGGTTATTCTGGTTTCTCTCAAATACCTGTGTCGGCGGACGATCAATCAAAAACTACTTTTACTTGCCCTTTTGGTACTTTTGCTTATAGACGTATGCCTTTTGGTTTATGTAATGCACCTGCTACCTTTCAAAGATGTATGATGGCTATATTCTCTGACTTTTCTGAAAAGATTTGTGAGGTATTCATGGATGATTTCTCCATTTATGGATCCTCTTTTGATGATTGCTTGAGCAACCTTGAACGAGTTTTGCAGAGATGTGAAGACACTAGTCTCGTCTTGAATTGGGAAAAGTGCCACTTTATGGTTAATGAAGGCGTTGTCTTGGGGCATAAAATTTCTGAAAGAGGTATTGAAGTTGATAAAGCTAAAGTTGATGCTATTGAAAAGATGTCGTGTCCCAAGGACATTAAAGGTCTAAGAAGTTTCCTTGGTCATGCCGGTTTTTATAGGAGGTTCATTAAGGACTTCTCTAAAATCTCTAGGCCTCTGACTAATTTATTGCAAAAAGATATTCCTTTTGTTTTTGATGATGATTGTGTAGAAGCATTTGAAATACTTAAGAAAGCTTTGATCACTGCACCTATTGTTCAGCCACCTGATTGGAATTTACCCTTTCAAATTATGTGTGATGCTAGCGATTATGCTGTAGGTGTTGTTCTAGGGCAAAGAGTTGATAAGAAATTAAATGTTATCCAGTATGCTAGTAAAACTCTTGACACTGCCCAGAGAAATTATGCTACCATTGAAGAGGAATTCTTAGCAGTTGTATTTGCTTGTGATAAATTCAGACCTTATATTATTCATTCTAAAGTAACTATTCACACTGATCATGCTACTATTAAATATCTTATGGAAAAGAAAGATGCTAAACCTAGACTTATTAGATGGGTTCTCTTGCTCCAAGAATTTGATTTGCATATTATTGATAGAAAGGGAGCTGAGAACCCCGTTGCGGACAACTTGTCTAGGTTAGAGAATGTTCTTGATGACCCACTACCCATTGATGATAGCTTTCCTGATGAACAATTAGCGGTCATTAATGCTTCTCGTACTGCTCCATGGTATGCTGATTATGCTAATTATATTTTTGCTAAATTTATACCACCTAGTTTCACATACCAACAAAAGAAAAAGTTCTTTTATGATTTAAGACATTACTTGTGGGATGACCCACACCTTTATAAAGAAGGAGTAGATGGTGTTATTAGACGTTGTGTACCTGAGCATGAATAGGAACAGATCCTACGCAAGTGTCACTCCGAACCATATGGAGGACACCACGCTGGAGATAGAACTACACATAAGGTATTGCAATCCGGTTTTTATTGGCCTACTCTCTTCAAAGATGCCCGTAAGTTTGTCTTGTCTTGTGATGAATGAATAAGAATTGGTAATATTAGTAGACGTCAAGAAATAACTATGAATTATTCTCTTGTTATTGAACCATTTGATGTTTGGGGCTTTGATTATATGGGACCTTTTCCTGCCTCTAATGGATATACACATATTTTAGTTGCTGTTGATTACGTTACTAAGTGGGTAGAAGCTATTCCAACTAGTAGTGCTGATCATAACACCCCTATTAAGATGCTTAAAGAAGTTATTTTTCCGAGGTTTGGAGTCCCTAGATACTTAATGACTGATGGTGGTTCACATTTTATTCATGGTGCTTTTCGTAAGATGCGTGCTAAGTATGATGTTAATCATAGAATTGCATCTCCTTATCACCCACAGTCTAGTGGTCAAGTAGAGTTGAGTAATAGAGAGCTCAAATTAATTTTGCAAAAGACTGTTAATAGATCTAGAAAGAATTGGTCCAAGAAACTTGATGATGCATTATGGGCCTATAGAACTGCATATAAGAATCCTATGGGTATGTCTCCGTATAAGATGGTTTATGTAAAAGCATGTCACTTACCTCTCGAACTTGAACATAAGGCATATTGGGCCATTAAAGAGCTCAACTATGATTTCAAACTTGCCGGAGAGAAGAGGTTATTTGACATTAGCTCACTTGATGAATGGAGAACCTAGGCTTATGAGAATGCCAAGCTGTTCAAAGAAAAAGTTAAAAGATGGCATGACAAAAGGATACAAAAGCATGAGTTTAACGTAGGTGATTATGTGCTGCTATTTAACTCTCGTTTAAGATTTTTTGCAGGAAAAGTTCTCTCTAAATGGGAAGGTCCTTACGTTATCGAGGAGGTCTATCGTTCCGGTGCCATAAAAATCAACAACTTCGAAGGCACGAATCTGAAGGTGGTGGACGGTCAAAGAATCAAACATTATATCTCAGGTAATCCTATAAATGTTGAAAGTAATATTATTGAAACCGTAACCCCGGAGGAATACATAAGGGACACTTTCCATAACGTTTCAGACTCCGAAAAGGAATAGGTATGTGGTACAGTAAGTAAACCGACTCCAAAACAGTTCTAATGGCAACTTTTCTCCGTTTTGGAATATTTAAGAATCTAGGGAAATAAGAAGTAGTCCGGGAAGGACACGAGGCCTCCACGAGGGTGGAGGGCGCGCCCACCCTTACTGGGCGCGCCCCCTGCCTCGTGGGCACCTCGTGTGCTCTCTGGGCTCCGTTTTCTTGCACGTTACTTCTTTTGGTCGGTAAAAAATCATTATATAATCTCCCAAAGGTTTTGACCACCGTATCACGCAAATATCCTCTGTTTTCGTTTCGAGCTGTTTTTCTGACAGATCTAGAGCACCATGACGTCTCCAAGCGCTCCCAAGGACAAGTTTTTCGAGAGGGTCATCAACCCCTATCTCGCGGAGGTGCTGCAGCACCCTCAAACCATTGAGATGCGGGAGGGTGTGCTGCACATCCGCGATGTGGAGGGACCCGGGCGTACCGAAAGCGTGGAGACAAAGCTCGAAGCTATGGAACAACAAGTTTTCAAGTGCCAAGGGATGGTGGAGCGTGGGCTTTACACTAACCAGATGATGATCGCGGAGTTCACCAACATCCACAAGCTGGACGCTAAGAAAATTGGGGAGACCATCTTCAAGCTTCATGAGAAAATCGAGCACCTCCAAGCCCAGATCTATGACCTGCAAAACCAAAACTATGAGTATGAATATAGATTCAAGAGGATGAGTTTGGCTGCAGATTTGAGGATCCCGGAGACTCGATCATCCTTCTATGATTGTGAGCCCATGCCTTGTTAGACGGACGAGAAGCCTACATCATCAACAACACCTTCTTCACCACCTCCGAGGACATAATCACATGAGTATGGGCACTCCCCTTGGCTACCGCCAAGCTTGGGGGAGGTGCCCCGGTATCGTATCACCATCACACTCCAATCTTTACTGTTTTTCTTAGTTCGATCCTTTTGGTAATATCTAGATCTAGTAGAATAAAGTTTTGGTATGAATTAGCTTTGAGTTTTGTTTTGTGATCCCTCTATGTAATCGAGTCCGTGAGCTATATAATAAAGATTAGTGTTGAGTCAAGGGCTTTGCTATCTTGCTATGATCTTGAGAAAATAGAAAGAATAAAAAGAATAAAAGAGTTCATATTGATCTTATGGATAGTAATGACTTCACACATAAAGAGTATGAGGCTTAAAAGTTGTTGAGAGTTGACAAACATAGTTTTGGTCATCGTTGCAATTAATAGGAAGTAATAAAGAAAGAGAGGTTTTCACATATAAATATACTATCTTGGACATCTTTTATGATTGTGAGCACTCATTAAGTATGATATGCTAAAGAGTTGATGTTGGACAAGGAAGACAACGTAATGGGTTATGTTTCCTCACATCTTAGTTAAAGTATATTGTCATGGATCGTCCAACATGTTGAGCTTGCCTTTCCCCCTTGTGCTAGCCAAATTCCTTGCACCAAGTAGAGATACTACTTGTGCTTCCAAATATCCTTAAACCCAGTTTTTCCATGAGAGTCCACCATACCTACCTATGGATTGAGTAAGATCCTTCAAGTAAGTTGTCATGTTGCAAGCAATAAAAATTGCTCTCTAAATATGTATGACTTATTAGTGCGGAGAAAATAAGCTTTAGATGATCGTGTGATATGGAAGTAATAAAAGCGATGGACTGCATAATAAAGGTTCATATCACAAGTGGCAATATAAAGTGACGTTCTTTTGCATTAAGATTTTGTGCATCCAACCCTAAAAGCACATGACAACCTTTGCTTCCCTCTGCGAAGGGGCTATCTTTTACTTTATGTCTTTTACTTTATGCAAGAGTCAAGGTGATCTTCACCTTTCCCTTTTTCATTTTATCCTTTGGCAAGCACCTCATGTTGGAAAGATCCTGATATATATATATCCAATTGGATGTAAGTTAGCATGAACTATTACTATTGACATCACCCAAAGGTGAATACGTTAGGAGGTGAAATTATAAGCCCCTATCTTTCTCTGTGTCCGGTTAAAACTCCATAACCATAAGTATTGCGTGAGTGTTAGCAATTGTAGAAGACTATGTGATAGTTGAGTATGTGGGCTTGCTGAAAAGCTCTATTCTTGACTCTTTCCGATGTTATGATAAATTGCAATTGCTTCAATGACTAAGATTATAGTTTGTTAGTTCTCAATGAAGTTTTTGAACCATACATGACATTGTGAATAGATTGTTACTTGAGCATAAGAAATCATATGAAAAAATATATATATGTTGCTGTTATAAGAATGATCATGATGCCCTCATGTCCGTATTTATTTTTATCGACACCTCTATCTCTAAACATGTGGACATATTTTTCGATATCGGCTTCCGCTTGAGGACAAGCGAGGTCTAAGCTTGGGGGAGTTGATACGTCCATTTTGCATCATGATTTTATATCGATATTTATTGAATTATGGGCTGTTATTACACGTTATGTCACAATACTTATGACTATTCTCTCTTATTTTACAAGGTTTATCATGAAGAGGGAGAATGCCGGCAGCTGGAATTTTGGGCTGGAAAAGGAGCAAATATTGGAAACCTATTCTACACAGCTCCAAAAGTCCTGAAACTCCACGAAAGTCATTTTTGGAATTAATAAGAATTATTGAGCAAAGAAAGTACCAGAGGGGGCCCACACCCTGGCCACGAGGGTGGGGGCGCGCCCACCCCTACTGGGCGCGCCCCCCTGCCTCGTGGGCCCCCTGGGTGCCCTCCGGTGCCCATCTTCTGCTATATGAAGTCTCTTACCCTGGAAAAAATCATAAGCAAGCTTACGGGACGAAACTCCGCCGCCACGAGGCGGAACCTTGGCGGAACCAATGTAGGGCTCCGGCAGAGCTGTTCTGCCGGGGAAACTTCCCTCCGGGAGGGGGAAATCATCACCATCGTCATCACCAACGATCCTCTCATCGGGAGGGGGTCAATCTCCATCAACATCTTCACCAGCACCATCTCCTCTCAAACCCTAGTTCATCTCTCGTATCCAATCTTGCATCAAAACTAGAAATTGGTACCTGTGGGTTGCTAGTAGTGTTGATTACTCCTTGTAGTTGATGCTAATTGGTTTATCTGGTGGAAGATCATATGTTCCGATCCTTAATGCATATTAATACTCCTCTGATCATGAACATGAATATGCTTTGTGAGTAGTTATGTTTTTTCCTGAGGACATGGGTGAAGTCTTGCTATTATTAGTCATGTGAATTTGGTATTCGTTCGATATTTTGATGAGATGTATGTTGTCTCTCCTCTAGTGGTTTTATGTGAACGTCGACTACATGACACTTCACCATTATTTGGGCCTAGAGGAAGGCATTGGGAAGTAATAAGTAGATGATGGGTTGCTAGAGTGACAGAACCTTAAACCCTAGTTTATGCGTTGCTTCGTAAGGGGCTGATTTGGATCCACTAGTTTCATGCTATGGTTAGGTTTACCTTAATACTTCTTTTGTAGTTGCGGATGCTTGCAATAGGGGTTAATCATAAGTGCGATGCTTGTCCAAGAAAGGGCAGTACCCAAGCACTGGTCCACCCACATATCAAATTATCAAAGTAACAAACGTGAATCATATGAGTGTGATGAAAACTAGCTTGACGATAATTCCCATGTGTCCTCGGGAGCGCTTTTCTCATTATAAGAAATTGTCCAGGCTTGTCCTTTGATACAAAAAGGATTGGGCCACCTTGCTGCACTTTATTTACTTTCATTGCTTGTTACCTGTTACAAATTATCCTATCACAAAACTATCTGTTACCTACAATTTCAGTGCTTGCAGAGAATACCTTACTGAAAACCGCGTATCATTTCCTTCTGCTCCTCATTGGGTTCGACACTCTTACTTATCGAAAGGACTATGATAGATCCCCTATACTTGTGGGTCATCAATGCACTCGCCCACCAGTCGATCACGAACATTGCTGGAGTGTAGCGTGTTTTTTCATTGCGTTGGGGCATGTGGCCTTTTGTACTGCCATGAATTTGTAAGGCATTTATGCGTTGCATTGTCTTCATGTTGTTTCGTGCGTTGGTACATGTCGATGAGTAGGCTCTGGGCATGGATGTTGCGTGTTAGTAGTAGGAGCACAATTGTGCTTCCACCAGGGGCACTTCATGTGTAGTTGTGGTCCAAATGATTCCGGTTGCTCGTTCACATGGATTGGCACGGGAGTCGAGTCTTCTGAGGCACGTTTTTTTATCAGGCGGAGTCACCTTAGTGTGTGGGTGTGTTTACAGATCTTTCTATGAGAGGATACACTGTAAGAGGCAGGGAAGTGTAGTCATACGAGCCACGGTTTTAATATGAGTTGGCGTTCCTTGCTTGTTAGGCGCACAGACGCGTGGATGTAGAAGGCACGTTTTTCAAGCAAAGAATGCACATCACGATGCCACGTTTTACAAGCAAAACACGAACCTGAGGTCCGTATAGCCACGATTCTGTACTAAGTAGCGTCATGACTTGTACTCATAAACGTGTGGACTTTCGTGCCTCTCGGTAATATTTCGGGTCACAGGCACTGGCGTGCGTACCACAAAGGCATGGTGCTGTTTTATACAGAGTAACACTCGCCCGTGTTTCTGTTTCGAATGCTTCTGTCGACTCGTTCAGACGGAGAGGCACGACCGGTCAGCCCACAGAGGCATAGGGTTGCATTACACACAGTCAGAGTCTCATTACCATGGGTGTATGCTTTTGGTATTTCTAAATGATTGCACTCACTCATTCTCTTGGAGAGGAATGGACGTGAATTCGGCGGAGGCAAGTCTTCTTATTAGCCAGAGTCACGTTTGTTTCTTTAGTTGGGGTAACCCAGCGGAATGTGTTCAGATGCGAACACTCACTGTTGAAGCTGTTTTTAAAAGCTTCTTTCCTTGTTTTCAAAAGCATAGTCACGGTTCTTTGTTGTTGTTACGTGTAGTACTCGATAAAGGCATTGACTCGATCTGATGGAGAGGCATAGGCATGGTGTGGTATTATATAGAGTCACGCTCATCTGTGTTTGTGTTCAGAATAATTCCGTCGACTCGATCAGATGGAGAGGTACGGGCGTTAATCGCACAAAGGCACAGTTTGGTTCAAAGTCATGGTAAACACCCACTGTTTACTCTATGAGGCACGGAATGGCCTATTCGAGAGACGCTGGTGTGGTATATTCTTCGCACGGTCATGGGTTCCAGGAAGGCACGGCGTGGTATTGGGTAGAGTGACGTTAGTTTGTCTTGGTGTTCCAGATGGCGTGGTTTTATAGAGTCAGGTTCGCCTGTATTTGTGTTCGAAATGATTCCGTTGACTCGTTCAGAAGAAGAGGCATGGACATGAATGCCATGAGGGCATGGTTGGGTCTGTCGGAGCATCACATTAGGCAGTGACGACATGCTGGATGAGCTAATTAAGAAGCAGCAGTTCATTGCTCGCTTGGAGAAGTTGGTGCAGCAGAGCAATGCCTTGGTGGAGAAGTCCACTGGTCTCATAATTCGATCTCTATATGAGAATGAGAAGCTTGTGAACGAGCTCGACCAGAAGCGGGGGAGAATTCTCGTCAAATACAAGAGCCTGGTGGAGGATTCCTTTGCTGGTGTGGAGGAAATTCATGAGGCAACGAAGAAGGAGATTGAAGATGTGCTCGCCCACCAGCTGATCAAGAACGTTGCTGGAGTGTAGGCAGACAGCTTGGAGCGCGTTTATTCGTTGTGTTGTCGTATGTGGCCTTTTGTACTACAATGAATTTGTAAGGCATTTATGCATTGCATTGTCGTCGTGTTATTTCGTTTGTTGGTACATCTAGATGAGTAGGCTAGGGTCATGGATGTCGCGTGTTAGCAGTAGGAGCACGGTTTTGCTTCCACCAGAGGCACTTCGTTCGCCCGCGGGGAGCACGTTTTTGCGAACCGTGCATAGTTTTGGTTCAAATGATTCCGCTTACTCGTTCACTTGGATACGCACGGGCGTCGAGTCTATTGAGGCACGTTTTTCCATTAGGCTGAGTCACGTTAGGCACGCAGTTGCGTCGATGTAGAAGGCACTTTTTCAAGCAAAGAACGCACGTCACGGTGCCAAAACATGAAGGTGAAAGCATGGCCGATTCGAGAGACACGAATATGAAAAACACGGACCTGAAGTCCATGTAGTCTCGGTTCTGTAGTAAGTAGGGTCATGATTTGTACTCTTAAACTCATGGACTTTCGTGGCTCTCTGTGTTGCAATATTTTGGGTCAGAGGCACGGGTGTGAAGCTCACAAAGGCATGGTGTGGAATTACAAAGAATCATGGTTCTGTGTTAAGTGGCGCCATGACTTGCGTACTCATGACGGAGTGTACGTTTCGGGCGACAGGCATGGTTGTGAAACTCACAAAGGCATGGTCTGGTTTTATATAGAGTCGCACTCGCCTGGTTTCTGTTCTGAATGCTTCCGTCGACTCAAACAGAAGGAGAGGCACTGCCAGTGAGCCCACAAAGGCATAGCTTTGCATTACGCACAGTTACGTTCGTTTCTTTAATTGGGGTAACCTAGCGGAATGGGTTGAGATGTGAATACTCACTGTTGACTCTGTGACGCACCGAATGGCCCATGTGAGAAACGCTGTTTTTAAAAGGTTATTTCCTTGTTTTTAAAAGCATAGCCACGCTTCTTTCTTGATGTTACGTATATTACTCGATAAAGGCGTGGACTCGATCAGATGGAGAGGCACGGGCATGGTGTGGTATTATATAGAGTCACGCTCGTCTGTGTTTGTGTTCCGAATAATTCTGTCGACTCGATCAGATGGAGAGGCACGGGCGTCAATCCCACAAAGGCACCGTTTGGCATTACCCACAGTCACGTTCGTTTCTTTAATTGCGAAAACCTAGCGGAAAGGGGTCAGATATGAACACTCACTGTTTACTCGGTGAGGCACGGAATGGCTTGTTCGAGAGACGCTGCTGTGGTATAATCTTTGCACGGTCGTCGGTTCCAGGAAGCCACGGCGTTGTATTGTGAAGAGTCACGTTGTTATTTGCAAGGGCAGGCACAACCGTGCAGCCCAGAGAGCCATGGTCCAGAGTCAAATTCGTTCGTTTATTGCGGAAACCCAACGGATCGACTGGCGTCTCCTCGTATTCGGGTGTGAACGCCATGTGGCGCCGCTCCGAAAACCCAATGGTCCGACGGGCGTCTCCTCTGGTGGCGCCGCTCTGGCTCGTCGTCCGACGTGATTCTCCGGCTATTTAAGGCGGACAGACGGAGTCTGGAAACCCTAGCCACATCCTACTCCTCCCTTTGTCCGCCGCCAGGTCATCCATTTCTCTTGCTCCTCTCTATCCTTTGACCATCTCCGCCATGGTCGGGTAGAAGAAGACTTCTCCGGACCGCCATGCCCTGTCACGGGAGGAGATCCCGGCCGGCGAGGGTTCCTCGTCTGTAAGTTCACCCTGTTTCTGGTTTTCCTTCATTTGTTTTTTCTTTCTTTCTGCTACTTGATTTAGTTTGTGAAACATGAATTATTGTGGTTAGCTGATTCCTAATTTGATGCGGGTGTGTCTTGCTGATACTGATTTACAGTCAATAGGAGCTAGGGTTAGGCTGCGTCATGGTCTTCAACAGAAGTCCCCTACTGTAGAATTGGGGAGTAGTTGTGGCTTGAGAAAGAAGAAGGGAATTGTGAGCGGGGCGGCGACGGCAAGTGCTAAGAGGTCCCGTGTAGATGGGGAGGCCTAGCGTGCTAGCTTCGCTTCAAGCCAGCTAACTCGTCTTGGAGGCGAACAAACTGTTAGCTCCCTGTTAACTACTCTCAATAACCTGCTCCATCAGATGAATGCCTTGGTTTCAAGTCCAAAGGTTGAAAACACTTACGAGCAGCTGATGGAGATCATCTACGGGTGGCAGAAGCTCTTCGAGAAAACAAGATCAGATTTGGAGAAGGCGAACGCCACTATCGTAGAAATTATGGTTGAGAAGAAGAATCTCCTTAAGGAACACGTCCGGTTGTTGGAGGAATCGGTGGCAGCTGTTAAGCAACGTGGAGAGTATATGAAGGAGCTGATTGATGAACTGCGCGGGGAGTAAACCAGGAAGAAGTTTGGTGGGGAATAAGTATACAGCAGCGTGCCTGGCTGTTGTGTGCATCTGATGTTGTTAATCAGTGGGCTGGAGTTTCTTATTTCGTCTTGTGAAATTTCGTTGTCAGTTACTTTGTTAAGAAGATGTATTTTGGTTTCCAGTATCTTTGTAATTAGGCGTTGTTACTTATGAAGAACAGGACCAGAAGTCTCTGCACCCACGGTTCTGGACCAAGTATGACATGTACGTTCGTGGCTTTTCTGTGTTGCAGTGTTTCGGGTCAGAGGCACGGGCTTGCAAAGTCATGGTGTGGTTTTATATAGAGTCACGGTCGCCTATTTTTGTGTTCAAAATTATTGCGTTGACTCGTTCAGAAAAAAGACGCACGGATTTGAAATGATTGCGTTGACTTGATCAGAAAAAAGAGGCACGGTCGTGAATCCCATGGGCGCATGGTTTGGTCTTTCGCAGAGTTACGTTCATACGTTTATTATGGAAACAAAGGAGAATGGGCTTAGATGTTAACGCTAACTGTTTACTTTGTGAGGGACGGGATGGCCGATTCGAGAGTCGCGTGTTTTTAAAAGCCACGGTTCTGTACTGAGTTGCGCCGCTCTTCATTTATTAGAGGCACAAGTGAATACAGCCACGGTTCTGTATCAGGTAGCAATATGACTTGTGCATTGACGATGGCGTGGACGCCATGTTCATATTTGCACCGACAGAGGCACCGTCAGGTTCGTTCTTTAACTGGGGAAAACCAGCAGAATTGGTTCACATGTGAACACCAACTGTTTACTCTGTGAGGCACTGAATGGCCTATTCGAGATCGAAATGATTCTGTTGACTCGCAGAGCACGGACCTGAAAGCCATGGGCGCATGGTTTGGTCGTTCACAGAGTCACGTTCGTATGTTTATTGTGGAAACAAAGCATAATGGATTTACATCTTAACGCTAACTGTTTATTGTGTGGGACGGGATGGCCGATTCGAGAGTTGTGGTGTTTAAAAGCGTAAGTTCCTTGTTTTTAAAAGCCACAGTTTTGTACTGAGTTACGTCGCGCTTCATTTATTAGAGGCACGGACATCAAGTGAATACAGCCACGGTTCTGTACTAGGTAGCAATATGACTTGTGCACTGACGATGGCGTGGATGTTCGTGGCAGTGTTAAGGGTCACAGGCATGGGCGTGAAGCGCTAAAAGGCATGGCCGCCATATAATATAGAGTCACGCTCCCGTGTGTTTGTGTTCCGAATGATTCTGTCCACTCGATCAGACGGAGAGGCACGGGCGTTCAGCCCACAAAGGCACCGTCAGCTTCCTTCCTTGCTTGTTAGGCGCACAGACGCGTGGATGTAGAAGGCACGTTTTTCAAGCAAAGAACGCACATCACGATGCCACGTTTTTCAAGAAAAACACGGACCTGAAGTCCGTATAGCCACGGTTCTGTACTAAGTAGCGTCATGACTTGTACTCATAAACGCGTGGAATTTCGCGCCTCTCTGCAATATTTCGGGTCACAGGAACTGGCGTGCGGCCCACAAAGCCATGGTGTTGTTTTATACAGAGTCACACTCGCCCGTGTTTCTGTTTCGAATGCTTCTGTCGATTCGTCCAGACGGAGAGGCACGGCCGGTCAGCTTCAACAGTGAGTGGAGAGGCATAGGCATGGTGTGGTATTATGTAGAGTCACGCTCGTCTGTGTTTGTGTTCAGAATAATTCCGTCGACTCGATCAGATGGAGAGGCACGGGCGTTAATGGCACAAAGGCACAATTTGGTTCGAAGTCATGGTGAACACCCACTGTTTACTTTGTGAGGCACGGAATGGCCTATTCGAGAGACGCTGGTGTGGTATATTCCTCGCACGGTCGTGGGTCCCAGGAAGGCATGGCATGGTATCCTGTATTTGTGTTCGAAATGATTCCGTTGACTCGTTCAGAAGAAGAGGCACGGACATGAATGCCATGAGGGCATGGTTGGGTCTGTCGGAGCATCACGTTTCGTACGTTTATTATGGAAACAAAGCAGAATGGGTTTAGATGTTAACGCTAAAAGTTTACTTTGCGAGTGGCCCGTTCGACAGTCGAGGTGTTTAAAAGCGTAAGCTCCTTGTTTTTAAAAGCCACGGCTCTGTGCTGAGTGAGGAAGTCCTGGATTAGGGGGTCCTCGGACAGCCGGACTATGTACTTGTGCCGGACTGTTGGACTATGAAGATACAAGATTGAAGACTTCGTCCCGTGTCCAGGTGGGACTCTCCTTTGCGTGGAAGGCAAGCTTGGCAATTCGGATATGTAGATTTCCTTCTCTGTAACCGACTCTGTGTAACCCTAGCCCCCTCTGGTGTCTATATAAACCGGAGGGTTTAGTCCATAGGACAAGAACAATCATAATCATAGGCTAGCTTCTAGGGTTTAGCCTCTATGGTCTCGTGGTAGATCAACTCTTGTAATACTCATATCATCAAGATCAATCAAGCAGGAAGTAGGGTATGACCTCCATAGAGAGGGCCCGAACCTGGGTAAACATTGTGTCCCCCGCCTCCTGTTACCATTAGCCTTAGACGCACAGTTCCGGACCTCCTACCCGAGATCCGCCAGTTTTGACACCGACATTGGTGCTTTCATTAAGAGTTCCACTGTGTCGTCACCATAAGGCTTGATGGCTCCTTCAATCATCCACAACGATGCGATCCAGGGTAAGGTTTTCCTCCCCGGACAGATCTTCGTATTTGGCGGCTTCGCACTACGGGCCAACTCGCTTGGCCATCTAGAGCAGATCGATAGCTACGCCCCTGGCCAACAGGTCAGGTTTGGAAGCCTGAACTACACTGCCGACATCCGCGGAGACTTGATCTTCGACGGATTCGAGCCCATGACTGGTGCGGCGTACAG
The DNA here is from genome assembly GCF_018294505.1 of Triticum aestivum. Taxonomy (NCBI): domain Eukaryota; kingdom Viridiplantae; phylum Streptophyta; class Magnoliopsida; order Poales; family Poaceae; genus Triticum; species Triticum aestivum. The sequence goes on along the minus strand of NC_057799.1, from coordinate 41,141,575 downwards.
TCATGATGAGCATGACTTAGATCTTCCATCGGACAGTGTTCAGGAGAACGCACCTGCAGTTGCCCTGGCCTTAGATCCAAAGCAGATCGGGCCATCCGAGGACGGGTGGATAGACCCCGCCACGGAGGCCGCATACTCTTCGGCGATAGATACGAACACAGACTTCGCCTCCACTGAGGTCTATGTCATCGGACCCTCGGACTCGCCTCCGGCCATAGGCATCCGTGCCTACCGAACCTGATTGGGCACCGATCATGGAGTTTACCTCCGCGGATATCTTTCAGCACTCGCCCCTGGGCGACGTGCTAAATTCATTGAAATCCCTCTCCCTGTCAGGAGACTCCTGGCCGAATTATGTACGGCTTGAGTGGGAAGCGGACGACGAAGAAATTTGTTTCCGACCCACCACCCACTTAATAGCCACTGTCGACGACTTAACCGACATGCTTGATTTCGACTCTGAAGACATCGACGGTATGGACGACGATGCCGGAGAAGAACAGGAACCACCGTCCACAGGGCGCCGGACAGCCACCTCATCATATGATATATATATGGTGGACACACCCAAAGAAAGCAATGGCGATGAGGCAATGGAGGATAACCCCCTTGAGAAACAATCTAAGCGCCGACGTCAGCGGCGCCGCTCCAAGCCCTGCCATAGCAAAAATAGCGATACCGGCACAAGAGACAATAGCACTCCGGATGATGCCGAAGACGAAAACAATCGCGCCCAGCCAAGCTTCGAGCAAGCCGGGCGGGAGGATGGGCAAGTAAGCCCTGATGAATAGGCAATGGATGGAGACTCGGAGGATGACAATTACATGCCCCTCTCCGAAGACGAGGTGAGCCTCGGCGACGAAGAATTCATCATGCCTGAGGATCCCGTCGCGTAGGACTGCTTCAAGCGTCGGCTTATAGCCACTGCAAAAAACCTGAAGAAAAAGCAGCAGCAGCTTCAAGCTAATCAAGATCTGCTAACTGATAGATGGACTGAGGTCTTGGCAGCCGAGGAATACGGAGTCGAGCGCCCAACCAAAAGCTACCCAAAGCACAGGTTATTACCTCAATTCGAGGAGGAGGCACTAGAACCTACACTACCAACGCAAGATGCGGCTGACCGGCCACCTCGTGGCCAAGACAAAGCGACATATCAGCCCGAACACCAGCCCGCACCCCGTCGCCAAACAAACAAAAACTCGAAGGCCCGGGGCTACACACATGACCTGCGAGACGAATTGGAAAACAAAGCAGGACAATCAAGATCGATCTACGTATCACGGGGGCGCGCCCCAACGCGTGACGATGACCACCACGCCGGATATATTAAATACAAATCCGGCCGGGCCGAGTACAGCAGACTAGACTCGTTGGAACCACGTCGCGACTTAGCCCGGCATAGAGGCGCCGCACACCCCCTATGCTTCACTGACGAAGTAATGGAGCATGAGTTCCCAGAAGGGTTTAAACCCGTGAACATCGAATCATATGATGGAACAACAGACCCCGCGGTATGGATTGAAAATTTCCTTCTCCACATCCACATGGCACGCGGCGATGATCTACATGCCATCAAGTACCTCCCACTAAAACTCAAGGGACCGGCTCGGCATTGGCTGAATAGCCTGCCGGCAAACTCCATTGGCAGTTGGGAGAACCTGGAAGACGCATTCCTCGACAACTTCCAGGGCACCTATGTGGGACCACCGGATGCTGATGACTTAAGTCACATAACCCACCAGCCCGGAGAGTCAGCCAAGAAATTCTGGACTCGGTTCCTAACTAAAAAGAACCAAATTGTGGATTGTCCGGATGCCGAAGCTCTAGCGGCCTTTAAGCATAATATCCGTGACGAGTGGCTTGCCCGACACCTCGTCCAAGAGAAGCCGAAGTCCATGGCAGCCCTAACGACACTCATGACCCGCTTTTGTGCGGGCGAGGATAGCTGGTTGGCTCGTAGCAATAGCACAGCAAGAAATCCTGGCACCTCAGACACCAGAGATAGCAACGGCAAGCCCCGACGCAATAAACACAAGCGTCGCAATAATGGCGATAACGCCGAAGACACGGCCGTCAATGCCGGTTTCAGTGGCTCTAAGTCCGATCAGCGAAAAAAGCCATTCAAAAGGAACAATCCGGGCCCGTCCAGTCTGGACCGCATACTTGACCGTCCATGCCAAATTCATGGCACCCCAGGAACACCAGCCCATCATACCAACAGAGAATGCTGGGTCCTCAAACAAGCCGGCAGGTCAGGCGCCGAAAACAAGGAGAAGGGGTCGCAAAGCGATGACGATGACGAGGAGCCCCGGCCACCGAACACAGGAGGACAAAAGAAATTTCCACCGCAAATCAAAACGGTGAACATGATAAACGCCACCCATGTTCCCAAGCGGGAGCGGATGTGCACTCTCAGGGATGACGACGCAACGGAGCCAGTCGCCCCAAAATATAACCTATGGTCGTCCGACCCAATCACCTTTGATCGTACGGATCGCCCGACCAATACCAGTCAGGGCAATTCGGCCGCACTAGTCCTGGACCCAATAATTGACGGATTCCACCTCACACGAGTCCTTATGGACGGAGGCAGCAGTCTGAACCTGCTGTATCAGGACACAGTGCGTAAGATGGGTATCGATCCTTCAATGATCAAGCCCACTAAAACCACCATTAAAGGTGTTATACCAGGTGTGGAGGCCTGTTGTACAGGCTCCATCACTCTGGAGGTAGCCTTTGGACCACTGAATAATTACCGTACCGAAGAGTTAATCTTTGACATCGTCCCTTTTCGCAGTAACTATCATGCACTGCTCGGACGAACCGTGTTTGCTCGATTCAACGCGGTGCCACATTATGCATACCTTAAGCTCAAGATGCCCGGCCCGCGCGGCGTCATAACAGTTAATGGCAAGGCCGAACGCTCCCTCCGTGCCGAAGAGTATACCGCCGCCTTAGCAGTAGAAGTGCAGACTGGCATTTTTCAACCGAACCTTCATTCAACAGCCAGACTCCCGGACACGGTCGAAAGAGTCCGAACTACTATGCGCAGGATAGCCCAGCTCATCAAGAGCTCAATTAATCACTCCGGCGGTAGGCGGAGACAATGCCAGGCTAGAACACACAATACGGTTTAACCGCTCCGTGGCACACAAACACCTTTTTACACTTTCTTTGCAGGTCCACTTTTGTGTAGGCCATCACTGGCGACATGGCGACCAGACCCACGAGGGGACGAATATACCAAGGAAGGAAATAGCTCGATTGCGTACAGGAATCCTTAGATATTCCCCTTGATGATCATCCGATTATTACCCGGATCCGCACACGGCTTCCCTCCCCTGGTCACAGCAGGTTCTGAAGTCATATTTCTATTTATCACACTATTTGTACTCGTACGCATCGACGTATTATTCAATTGCAATATGTGGCTTTATATGACGCTTACTTGCTGCTCTTTCTTATTGATATTCTTTGTCAAATGGCATCCGTACACTGCGATATGCCTTAATATGCCAGGGGCCTCATTGTACCCATAATACGGCAATAAAGTCCGAACACCCTCACGGTCGTTCGGCACCCCGAACTTATAGCATTATATGCATCGGCTCCGAATCATGTCTTGGGTCAATAGTTGGGGTGTCCGGCTCCTGTGCTTGCTACCCTACGTTCCGCTATATTGGCTAGGGTAGTAAAGAGAGAACTACTGCGATTGCGTCCCGGTTCTTTCGGACGAGCGCCTTAGTAGAGAAAGCCGAAAACTGACTGTCATGATACGGCGAGAGCTGGTCAGCTGTTCGAGAGGTTGTAAAATATTTAAGGATTTCTTCCGCATTATGCGATAACTAATGCAGCGTGGGATGGATCGGCTTTTCTTCCGATCAGGTGCTTATAGAGCCCCTATTGCGGTCTTCCGAACACCAGGGGCTGCGCCTACCTTTCTTTTGTCAAACTCCTATGGCTAAGTGAGAGTGATAAAGCCTTATTATCCGGTTGCCTGGTTCGTTGCACTGAACACGTCCTTCAAGGACCCAAAACTGGGGTAGAGAGTGCTCAGATTTATCCCGAACACCCCCATACTTCCTACGTTGGGGCAGAAGCCGACGACTGGCCAACTCTCAGGATTAACATATAAAACGGACGCACAGGAGGAATTTTTTTTCAAATAACAGGCAATAAATAATAGAAATGACCTTGTTTAACATTACATAGGACAACATGAATGTATTCATGGGAATATCATGTCCTTGGCGCATTGCTCTACCACAAGGCGGGATCCTTTCAGGACACTATCATAATATAACTCGGGCTTAAGGTGCTCCTTCCCCTCCGGCGGTCCTTCGGTCATCAGCTTTTCAGCATCCATCTTTGCCCAGTGCACCTTCGTGCGGGCGAAGGCCATTCGTGCACCCTCCATACAAACCGACCGCTTGATGACTTCAAGTCGAGGGCAGGCACTCACAAGCCGCTTTACGAGCCCGAAGTAACTGCTGGGAATCGGCTCAGCAGACCATAGCTGGATAATTAAATCCTTCATGGCTAGTTCGGCCGCCGTATGCAGTTCGATCAACTGTTTCAGTTTATCGGCAAAAGGCACTGGATATTTTGGCGCCAGATACTGCGACCAGAAGAGCTTCTCCGTGGTGCTCCTTTCTTCGGCCCGGTAGAATTGGGCGGCATCACCCCTGGAGAAATCCGAATTCAAATTAGTAAACGTGATTTTCTCCCTTCAAATACCTGCTTTGCATAGAAAAAGCCTTACCCGCTGCGATCTTCCTCGCCTCCTGGATTTCCTGCAGGGCGCCTTGGGCTTCCCCCCGGGCATCACATGCGGCTTGACGAGCTTGGGAGAGTTCGGATTATTTCTCCGTTACACTCTGCTCCAAGCTTTCGCATTTCTTCACGGCCTCTTGGAGCTCTTGCTCAGCTTCAATAACCCTAGCCTCGTGCTTTTTGCGAAGAGCCTGCTCTGCGGCGGCCTTCTTCTCGGCTTCGGCTACAGCCTTCTTAAGAGCCTCAATTTCGGCCGTCGCCCCTAGAGCACATCATAATAATATTTTCATCATACTAACTTATTCATTCGCGCTGAATGCGAACAAGGTTTTTGCATACCTTGGTTATCCTCCAACTGCTCCTTCACTCGGCCGAGTTCTTCTTCGGCCTGCTCCAGACTCTGCTTCAGTCCGGAGACTTCCGCAATATGAGAGGCGGCAGTCGCTACAGACGCCTGCTTTAAAAAAACAAAAAAGAGAGGGAGAGATGCCATAAGGTGAGTCTCCTGCGAACATATATTTGATCCTCTGTCCGGTTCTTTCTTTCGCCAAACAGTGTATCAGGGGCTACTACCTATACTATAACACTCTTTGAAACTTCACAAAACATACCTCAAAGCCCGTTATAAGGCTGACGCAGGCTTCATTCAGCCCACTCTCAGCGGACTGAATCTTCTCAATCACCGCGCCCATAAGGGCACGGTGTTCATCAATGATGGAGGCGCTCTTCAGCGCAAACGATAAAGTATCCGGCACCTCTGGTTGTACAGAGGTTACCGGTGGAACAGGCGCACCCCCTCCAGCCGAGGGAGGCTGCCTGCCTGATTCTGGAGCCATATCGGTCTCCGGAATTGTGTCCGGCTGGGGGCCGAATTCGAGATAGCCCCCGCCGTCGACGTCCATGCGAGCCTTTTCTCCCGTGTGTCCGGCCCCTGAAGCTAGACTTCCTGGCGCCGCCTTGATGATTCTTCCCCCCCTCCTTGGCATGGGTCCCTCTGGGACGATACCTCTGTGTCGTTCACGTGTTTTGGGGAAGGGGCCTTCGGGGGTGTCCCGCTGTCCATAGCATCCGAGCCCAGTAAATCCTACAATGAGGATTGTTCGGTGTGGGACCTCGCCGGACTGCAAAAAAGTGTGGCTCAAACGTGTTCGGATTTTATATACTCACGAGTTCACCAGGGGCTGGACCCTGGGATCCCACTCCGGGCTGCTGTTGGTAGCGGTGGCGGACTCCTCCGGAAGGGGAGTTTTCCCCTTCTTAGGCGACTCGGCCTCCAAGTGCGTGGAGGCCGTCCTGTTCTTTCTTCCCCTAGCTGGGGGGGATTGGTTTTCCTCCTCTTCCTCGTCCTCTTCGGAGGAAGAGCGAGCATCAGAGTCTTCGGATATTGTGTCCGAAGTGCCGCGGCGACGAAGACTGCCCCTGGTCTCTTTGGCCTCCTTCTCGGATTTCTTCTTTGGCGCCTTATAAGGCGCCGGGACCATCATCTTCGTTAGAAGTGGGCCGGCTGGTTCTTCTAGCAGTGGGGCCGGACAGTAGATCTGCCCCGCCTTCTTCGTCCAGCCCTAGGAGAATTGAGGTAAAACACATTAAGCATTTCCCTTGGATTATGCAAATAAAACGTATGACTTGCCAACGTACGATGACTTACCGAACTTGCTGGGCGGGACAGTTGATACCCGCGGTCCTTGGCTGAGTCCGGCCATGATTTGCCGGACCTAAAGAGCACCTTCCAGATGTCTTTGTGCGATGAGCCAAAGAACTCTAGCAGGGTCTGGTCCTTGGCCGGGTCGAATTCCCATAAATTGCAGGCCCTGTGTTGGCAAGGGAGAATCCGGCGAACTAACATCACGTGGACTACATTGACAAGTTTGATATTCTTGTCTTCCATATCCTTGACGCGCGTCTGGAGCGCCGACAACTCGTCGGGCGAAGACCAGTTCAGGCCCTTCTTCGGCCAGGATGTAAGCCGCAAGGGAGCTCTGGATCGGAATTCGGGAGCTGCTGCCCATTTCGTGCCGCGCGGCTCGGTGACATAGAACTACTGCTGTTGCCATCCTTTGACGGAATCATTGAAAGTACCTGATGGCCATGTGACGTTGGGCATCTTGCTCACCATGGCACCTCCGCACTCAGCGTGCTCACCGCTAACTACCTTGGGCTTCACATTAAAAACCTTTAACCATAAGCCGATGTGTGGCGAGATGCGGAGAAAGGCCTCGGACACGACGGTGAATGTCGAGATGTTGAGGAAGGAATTGGGGGATAGATCATGAAAATCAATCCCGTAGTAATATATGATGCCGCGAACGAATGGGTGAAGGGGAAACCCTAGCCCGTGGACAAAGTGAGGGAGGAATACAACCCTCTCATGGGGTTCCGGAGTAGGGACGATCTGTCCCGCTGTCGGGAGACGATGGCTGATTTTCTTGGCCAGATACCCGGCCTCCCGAAGCATTTTGATATCCTTCTCCCGGATGGTAGAGGCCATCTACTTGCCTCCTGCTCCGGATCCGGACATTTTCGAAGGGCCTTGGTGGGTGGAGAAGGCGAATGCTTGGGCGCTGGAGCTCGAGCGGACGAGAATGGATGAGCAGAGGAAGAAGAAGGCGTGGGTGAAAAAGGGGAATCCTTATCCCTTTATAAAGGCGGTAGAAACCATGCGCCTCCCCACTTGCCCTGTAAACTCGCTTATTCCCCAAGCGTCGTGTTGATGGAGCGGTTGGGTTACCCACACCCGTATTGATGAGAATCCCGTGATAAGGGGACGCGATCTCTGCCTCGACAAGACGTGCCAATAAAACTGCCTCGCAATATGTGCAGTAGCAGGCCGGGAAAATCGGTTCGCATAATGACCGGGCCGCAGCGTGATGTCATGCTATGAAAAGTTATCAGCAGATTAGATTTGTGGAATATTGTGCTCTCTACGGTGGTATGTGGAATTTGTTTTGCAGAGCCAGACACGATCCTTGTGTTCAAGATCTTCTTTGGAGTATTCGGAGAACGAACCCGCCTTGCAATGCCGAAGACAATCTGCGCGCCGGACTCATCGTCATTGAAGCCTGGTTCAGGGGCTACTGAGGGAGTCCTGGATTAGGGGGTCCTCGGACAGCCAGACTATGTACTTGTGCCGGACTGTTGGACTATGAAGATACAAGATTGAAGACTTCGTCCCGTGTCCAGGTGTGACTCTCCTTTGTGTGGAAGGCAAGCTTGGCAATTCGGATATGTAGATTTCCTTCTCTGTAACCGACTCTGTGTAACCCTAGCCCCCTCCGGTGTCTATATAAACCGGAGGGTTTAGTCCGTAGGACAAGAACAATCATAATCATAGGCTAGCTTCTAGGGTTTAGCCTATATGATCTCGTGGTAGATCAACTCTTGTAATACTCATATCATCAAGATCAATCAAGCAGGAAGTAGGGTATTACCTCCATAGAGAGGGCCCAAACCTGGGTAAACATTGTGTCCCCCGCCTCCTGTTACGATTAGCCTTAGACGCACAGTTCGGGACCCCCTACCCGAGATCCGCCGGTTTTGACACCGACACTGAGTTGCGTGGCGCTACTTTTATTAGAAGCACGGGTGTGAAGTGAATACAGCCACGGTTCTGTACCAGGTAGCGACATGACTTGTGCACTGACGATGGCGTGGACGTTCGTGGCAGTGTTAGGGGTCACAGGCACGGGCGTGAAGCGCTAAAAGGCATGATGCCGTATAATATAGAGTCACGCTCCCGTGTGTTTGTGTTCCGAATAATTCCGTCGAATCGATCAAACGGAGAGGCACGGGCGTTCAGCCCACAAAGGCTCCATCATGGTTCGTTCCTTGCTTGTTAGGCGCACAGACGCGTGGATGTAGAAGGCACGTTTTTCAAGCAAAGAACGCACATCACGATGCCATGTTTTTCAAGAAAAACACGGACCTGAAGTCCGTATAGCCACGGTTCTGTACTAAGTAGCGTCATGACTTGTACTCAAAAACGCATGGACTTCCGTGCCTCTCTACAACATTTTGGGTCACAGGCACTGGCGTGCGGCCCACAAAGCCATGGTGTTGTTTTATATAGAGTCACACTCGCCCGTGTTTCTGTTTCGAATGCTTCTGTCGACTCGTTCAGACGGAGAGGCACGGCCGGTTAGCTTCAACAGTGAGTGGAGAGGCATAGGCATGGTGTGGTATTATGTAGAGTCATTCTCGTCTGTGTTTGTGTTCAGAATAATTCCGCCGACTCGATCAGATGGAGAGGCACGGGCGTTAGTCGCACAAAGGCACAGTTTGGTTTGAAGTCATGGTGAACACCCACTATTTACTCTGTGAGGCACGGAATGGCCTATTCGAGAGACGCTGATGTGGTATATTCTTCGCACGGTCATGGGTTCTAGGACGGCACGGTGTGGTATCCTGTAGAGTGACGTTAGTTTGTCTTGGTGTCCCAAACGATTCTGTTGAATCGTTCTTACTGAAAGGCACAACTATGCAGCAAGCGGAGGCACGATTATGCGTTACACAGGGTCACATTCGTGCGTTGATTGCATTAACCCCACCGTTCGACATGCGTCTCCTCGTATTCGGTGTGAACGCCGCGTGGATGCCGCTCCGGAAAACCAAGGGGCCGACGGGCGTTTCCTCCGGCGACGCCGCTCTGGAGGAGGTGGAGGTATTTAATAGAGTGAACGCCACACGTCGGCGCTGCGGAATTTAAAAGTACCGACGGCCGTCTCATCTGTCGGTGAAGTGAACGCCGCGTGTCACCGTTCCGGCTCCTCGCCCGAGGTCAAGGGGCAGTTATTTAAGCCGAGCGGCGTCCGTCAGCACTAGACATCATCCTGCTTCTCCCACTTTCACCGGCAATCCTAGGAAATCATCCATCTTCCTCTTTTCATTTGTGACGGCCCCCGCCTTGGTTTGGCACAAGAAAACTACTTACGCGATGCTTAGTCCCGAGTGTCGCTTCCAGTTGCAGGAGGACATCCGTTCGAGGCGCGCCGCTCGGGTCGCAGCGGGCATGTCTCCGGACTCGCCGGGGCTGGAGGAGATTGCGGAGGTGGAGGAAGTGGAGGGGGATGCGTCGGAGCTCATGCAGGGAGTTGATCTAGTAGGGGGAGATCTGATGGAGGAAGAGGAGGGGGATGATCTAGTGGGGGGAGATGTGATGCAGGAAGAGGAGGGGGTGATGCAGTGGGGGGAGATGTGATGGAGGAAGAGGAGTGGGTGACGAGGACGATGAGGAAGGCATGGACGAGGACGATTAGGAGGACGAGGAAGGCATGGACGAGGACGGCGAGGAAGGCGTGGACGAGGATGACGAGGACGATGTGGAGGGCGATGACGAGGATGACGAGGACGACGAGGAGGCCGGTGACGAGGATGACGAGGACGACAAGGTGGAGTTCTATCTCGGTGAGGCGGCCTTGATGGCGGAGCAGACCGCTATCCTAGAGTCCATCCAAGATGAGGCGTACGTGGAGTCCAACCGGCGCTTCCTTCGGGAAGAACAGGCGAAGACCGATGTGCTCTTCGACGAGCTGGATGCGGAGCAGGAGGCGGAGGCCGACGACGTCGATGTCAGAATGGAGATAGTGGACTTCTCCGACGACGGGGAGTAGTGTAGTTTTGATAGTAGATGTTTGCTTTGCATGGTTTATATGCTTTCCATGATTTTTTTATGCCTGTAAAGGTTGAACAATGTCAAGCAATCGTCGATGTCAGAATGGAGACAGGTTCGTTTCCATGTCAAGCAATCGTGTTTTGTTCTTAAGTATTAGTACTACCTAGTCCGAAAATAAATGTGTCAACTTTGTAGTAACTTCGTACCAGGCAGTACAATTCACATTGTACTGGTTAGTACAAGGTTGAGCCAATTAATTTGTGACGGAAGGTGTATGTTTTATTACAAATTGCAGTTTCAAGTACCATATTTGGGTCGGAAGGCGTATGTTTTATTACACTGTATTGTTTTATTATAGATTGCAGTTTCAAGTACAAAATAAACGTCTAAATGGGGCACATATTTGATTCTAGAGATTTCAGTGTGGTTAGATTTGAATATGGTTTCAACATGGTTAGATTCTAGAGAGGCACTCAACAACATGCGAAAAAAAGCCACAGGTCTGCTTCTGAGAAGCACCGTCTTGTATGGTTTTACCGCAAGCGTAGAAGGAATTGTTTTTCACTTATATGTTGTGTGCCAGAGGCACGGCTATTACTTTTGTGAGGAAGGAATGACCGTCGGAGGTACGTGACGTGAGGACTGACAATATGCATCTGTTACTGTTTTTCCATAATGTTTTTGAATTAACTGTGAGAGGCCTGAATGTCCCGACGGAACAGGCACGGTCACGTATGAAATAGGTGCAAGGTGGTCCCTAATGTCTCCTAAATGTATCATCTATACGCTTCACTGTCACAAGCACGATCGTTGTTCTTGTCGAGGCACGGAGGTGAGGGATGGAGCCTATGCCTCTGCTATAGTCATGTCCCATATTAAGAAGGAAGCAAACTTTCATAGATCTGATACGTCGGAAGCTGGCCGTAAGGCACGTTCCTGCCTCTGCGTTTTCGGTAACGTCACGTTTAGTGCCAGCGGGGTGGACGTAATGCTCGGTTTTCTGATGTTTTTGTTTTCAACAACTTTCTTAACATGTTACACACGAGAGAGGTACGATTTTACCTGAGGTAGAGGCACGCACTTGACGAATTGGAGGAACGGACATGATTCTAAGGGAGGTACGGACGCGAAAGGATTGTGATGCAAGCACGTGAAGGTGTTCCTCTGCTTTAAAGAAGCTTTCATTGACACGTCTTCATTGCGGGGGGCATGGACTATGAGCTCCATGTGTTTTCAAGCAAACTACAAGGTTATTTGCAAGCAAACTACAAGGTTAACTGCGACACAAGCACACCTAAGTTTATAACAAGCAAACGGCAGTCTTGAGAGAAAGCAAATCTAATGAGAAATCTAGAATGGCATGAGCAATCTTCTAGATACTTTTCTTGGCCGGGACCACCTGCTTCAGTAGTCGTAGTCGCCACACGACCTAGCGTGCTTCCTGGTCTGCTCCTTGTTGAGTTTTGCCTGGCGTAGCCCTTCCTGGATGATGGTGAGGCGGCTCCATATCTCATAGGCAGCGTAAGCGTCCTTTGCCGCGTACTCGATGTGCCTGATGGACAGGGGCATGCATGCCCAGCGGCTGCGTTCTGCATTGGTGAGCTCTATGTCGTGGACAAGGATGCCTGAGACGTCTCCATGGGAGTCCAGAGGCTTGGTAGTTGTAGGCACCCTCCATTCCTTCTGGATGTCGACGAAGTGGGCGATCTCCAGTCCGACGCGGCCGAGCATCTCTATGTCATCGTCCATGGAGAAGCCAGCAAACATGTACCTGGGGTCGGCGAGGAAGTTGTCGAACTTGGTGCAGTTCTTGTCGGCGGTGCTCAGTTGGAAGAGCAGCGCCGGATGATCCTTGCCGACAGAGAGCTGGACGAGGGCGGGTTTCTGATCTTTGCCATGGTCGTTGGTGTACTTCACATCAACTCCGACGATCTTGTGGCGCTCGAACTAGAGGTGTCGCTCGTACTGCTCGATGGTCGTCACCGCCTTGTGCAAGTCGTTGGTGTGGATCACGTGCAACTTGGTGTTGCCGTGGGCCTGCACCTCCATGAATTCCCTGGTGAATCCCATGGCCTGGAGCAGTTCGTCCTCGTACAACCTGGTATTTCGTGGGGAACAATGAGTGGGAGAGCAATGGCGAGTTCTGTTGTTTATGTGTGAGAAGGCCGCGGCGGAAGTGTAAATTTAAGGGCGGGACAGCCGCAAAGGAGTGCACGTTCTCACTTTCGATGCGGTTGTGCACATCGTGGGTTGTGGACCGTGGTTTCATATCCCTGTCAGTGCAGTGGGGGAGATGATCGTTGTCTTGCATAGTTTGCTGTCAAATGTTAACTTTTACAATTTATCTCATGAGGCATGCAGGGGCAGTATGTAGCGGCACGCGTCTCTGACCAAGAGAAGCATGCTTGAAGTGGCTGGTTTAACTCTCAGACACACGGGCGTGGTACATTCACTGGGAGTGGCAATTGTTTTCAGTGATACATTCGCTGGGAGGAGCAGTGCTGTGTTTTTTCAGAGGCACTGTTGTATGTCCGTGTTGCAACTGACGCTACGAGATGGACAGAAAGAATGAGAAGCGACGAGAGGTGTGGACATGCAGCTGCGAGAAGCACTTATACAACGAGAGGCGTAACTAGAGGCACATATATGATGCTACGTGAGGCACGGAGATGAAGCTACATGATTGCATAGATGTCAATTCGTGCTATGGTGCTACGTGAGGCACGGGCATGAACAAATAGCCGTGGACTCAACTACATGCGGCGACCACCGTGATTGCACAGATGTTTTTCTGAGAAGCACCGGCCTCCATGGTTTTACCGCGAGGTGGGATTTGACATTTATCCAGGGCATTCTGGGTTTTACAAGTGTAGGAAAAATTGTTTTTCACTTATATGTTATGTGTACGTGACGTGAGGATTGACAATAGGCGTCCGTTGCTATTTTTTCTGGAATGTTTTTCAATTAAATGTGAGAGGCATGAATGTGCCGACGAAATAGGCACGGTCATGTCTGAAATAGTTGCAAGGTCGTCCCTAAGGTGTCCTATACGCTTCACAGTTACAAGCACGGTCGTTGTTCTTGTCTAGGAACGGAGGTGTAGGATGGAGCCCATGCCTCTGCGATAGTCACGTCCCATATTAAGAAGGAAGCAAATCTTCATAGACCCGATACGTCGAAAGCTGGCCGTAAGGCACGCTCCTGCCTCTGCGTCTTTGGTGACGTTATGTTTTGTGCCAGCGGGGTGGACGTAATGCTCGGTTTTCTAATGTTTTTATTGTCAGCAACTTTCATAAGATGTTACGCACGAGAAAGGTACGATTTTACCCGACGAACTGGAGGCACGGACGTGATTCTAAGGGAGGTACGGACGCGAAGGATCGTGATGCAAGCACGTGAAGGTGTGCCTCTGTTTTCAACAAGATTTCATTGACACGTTTTCATTGTGGGGGCCATGGCCTATGAGTTCCATGTGTCTTCGAAGGCATTCAGCCTCATTAACGGACGTGAAGCCAATTTACGCACGGTCCCCATAGGAGTGGAGGCACAGAAGTGCCTCCGTGGGTGTTTTAAGTAGTTGGTGTTATTGACGGACAACCGTGCCTCTGTAGTGTTCTTCTCTGAGGGTCATGGGCGTAAGCAATGTTTTCCAAGGAGAATAAACACCTAACTACCTCTGTATTCAAAATGTTTTTCTAAAGTGTTCCATACGAGCGATTTTTAATATTGTGTGTGCAATGGTTTGTTAGAACATTGTGCACTGCTTTTAGGAGCATTTTATAATTGTTGTCCCTGCATTTCGACGCTGCATCCACAAAGGTACTAGTGCATTGCATGCTTGTCATTTTTGTGGATTGCTATGTGTACCTACTCTGTGCGTTACGCTAGTCGTATAGTATCTGTACTGTGTTTATATTTTTCAGTTCAGGCCAATATATTCTAATAATAGAAAACTCCAACATTGCACTGGAAATAAACTTGTTCAGAAGATATGTAAACTGGAAGCAAACTACAAGGTTAACTGCGACACAAGCAAATCTAAATTTAGAACAAGCAAACGGTAGTCTTGAGAGAAAGCAAATCTAACGAGAAATCTAGAATGGCATGAGCAATCTTCTAGATACTTTTCTTGGCCGGGACCACCTGCTTCAGTAGTCGTAGTCGCTCCAGGACCTTGCGCGCTTCCTGGACTGCTCCTTCTCGAGTTTTGCCCGGTGGAGCCCTTCCTGGATGGTGGTGAGGCGGCTCCATATCTCGTACGCAGCGTAAGCATCTTTTGTCGCGTACTCGATGTGCCTCATGGACAGGGGCATGCACGCCAAGCGCTTGTGTTCTACGTTGGTGAGCTTCTTCTTCATGTCGTTGTAGTAGTCATGGACAAGGATGCGTGAGACATCGCTAAGGGAGTCCAGAGGCTTGGTAGCTATAGGCACCCTCCATTCTGTCACGACCGGTTTTCCAATAAAAATGTTTATTGAGAAACCGATCCCTTTTACGGACCAGTAGAGGAGAATCCTCCTCACTGGTAGACAAATTCTTGACCACAGAAGAAAAATCAGGAGTACTAAATATAATACAAGGTTGAGCGGAGACAGCTCAACGATTTATTACAAGCTCGCCAATAAAACATAAAGGTGGATAGGGTGGCATAACTACTGACTCACGATAAAAACGGTGGTGGATATGTCACAGAGAAGTGGGTGACATGACTCCTGAATCTAACAACTCTTCGAGCGTCGGAGGGAGGCTCGAGGATTCTTATTGTGGGTGGCGGAAGCGTATATAATACAAGTGACCAAAATCCAGGATCGCACGGGACTGACTGGGACTCCTCTAGGCGTCGGACTCGCTATCAAACTCTTCATCCATGAGATCGCCTTCGTCAACATCTGGCCAAATCAACAAGCCAGGTGAGTACTATGAAAGTACTCGCAAGACAGTTCGGACATAAGATATAACAAATGTAAACATGATGCATATGAACAGATTAATAGAGCGCACTCAGACAATGAGATAACAATGTATGGGAAAAATAAAAGGAAGTCGGGCGGTAGTCCTCGCGAAATCCCAACGTAATACTGAAGGCCAATCGAGTGTCTGAATGACTCCTCGGAAGGGTACAAAATAAAATAACAATGCCGCAGTCGGGCGTCAATGCAACACCACATAAAGGGCTTATAATGGAATATAAAAGACAGTGCGTGCCACAGTCGGACGTCTGAGTGACATCACATAAAGGGCTCATATCAAAAGTAAATGACAAGAGTGCCACAGTCGGACGTCTGAGCGACATCACATAAAGGGCTTATATCAAAAGTAAATGACATGAGTGCCATAGTCGGACGTCTGAGCGACATCACATAAAGGGCTTATATCAAAAGTAAATGACAAGAGTGCCACAGTCGGACGTCTGAGCGACATCGCATAAAGGGCTTATATTTCATAACTTGATATTTCAGCAGTTCAAGAAATTAAGCCATTTCAAGGGAATATTCAGGTACGAAATAAACAAAAGTTAGTCCATCTACAGGAATAACAATTCAACGGGTATGCTACTCAAGCTTGCTCACCGGGGATTTACCACGAAGACTGACATAGGGACTGACATGGATATGGATAAGTTGGCCACGGTCCTTGACCATGGACACGATGACTCGGAAAGATTTGACTCTGCAGAGTTTGTACTATTTAACCACAGCCAACGGATTTCAGTAGTCACAAGGGACTAGTTCCGTTTACGGTGTTTTAGGAGAAACACATCTAACCAGTACACACCCATTCAACATTCCGATGCCAGGAATCACCCTCGGCAACGTTCAAGAAAAACCTTGAGACGGGGAGGCTACAACCTCGCGTAGCACGAGATCAAATTTATACCACGCGCTCTAAGGGGTGCCCCCCTCTCGGTCCCAACCGGAAACACCCATGCCCCCTGACCAGATGACTGGCTTTAATCCAGGGCCATGGAACCCTCATCCCGGCCCCTCTATTTGGTGTGTACAAGGAAAGAGGTTAACAACTTACTAAACCGTATTCTTTGCAGAAAACACGTGGCAGCACGAGAGGGGGAAGGAACGATAACGTGACTCAGTCCACGTTAATGTCGGAGTTTAACGGATGATGTAAGGCTGGCATGCTACAACAATACCACCTCACTACCTTTCATGTCACCACATGATCAAGCCATCTCTCATCAAAGATCACGGTAACTTCGGAACACACGGATAGTTGCCTTGCATGCAACAAGATACTCACCGATGCTCATATGCCATGCACAACCATTCAAGCAAACATGCAAAACACCTATCATATCAAAGGTTCAAACATGCTTGCCTGGTTCGGAGAAGTCGGAGTCTAGCTCGGCGAAGTTCGCGGCTCCGTCACCTCCTCCGGAACCTACGGTATAGCGAAACCGTACACTAACGAGAAAATCATCACGTGCATAAAAATTGTTCCAAAAATATTCCAAATAAATACTATAAAAAACTAGACAAAATTATAAGACTGGCAGAAAAAGAATCAATCAAAAATCATCTTTTATTAAAAACATATAAGGGTTTTAGTCCAGGGACTAATCTGTGATGAAACAGAAGAACCAGGGACTTAACTAAGAAAACAAAAAACGATTCGGAAAGAAATGCGCCAGCCCAAAGAGAAGACGCATTCTGCCCGAAGGCGCCATCAGAAAACGGTTCGAGAGGGAAACAGAAGAGAGGCTGACGGGGGGGTCCACACGTCAGGTTTAAAAACTCCAGCGGAGCTCACCGGCGCCCGAAGGCGGCGGTGGTCGCCGGCGTTGAACCACGGTGAGGCAGAGAGATCGGAGGGTACCAAGAGGTTCAGGTGGTTCTTCCGCGTCGGTGGGTGGTGGACTTGGCTGTCGGAGAGCACCACGTCGACGGCGACACTTTCTCTGGCGGACGGTGGTTCGGGCGATGGTGGAGAACTCCGGTGGGTGCTGCAAACTCCAAATTGAAGCGCGGGTCAGGAGAGTGGATGTACTAGGAAGCTATAGGCAAGAGCTGAGGGGTAGAGGTGCACGCACGGGAGCGAATCGAGCTGGGTCCCGTGGCGGGTCGAGGCGGCCGGAGTTGGGGAAGAAGGCTCCCTCGGGGCTCTTCCAGTGGCTTGGCGTGGTATTGGTGGTGTGTAGAGGTGGTGTGGGTTCGAGTTCGAGCTCGGGGCCTCCTTTTATAGGCGATCCGAGGGGGGTGGCCGTGAACGGGATTTCTCCGGCGAGCGATTACAGCGAGGCAGAGGTTGGGCAGGGGGTTTAGGGGGCTAGGGACCATCAGGGAAGATCACTGGTGCCGTTCCACCGCTAAACCTCGGTCGGGCAAGGCGTAATGCGCCGATCCTCGACGGGGCGGCCGTACGGGCACGGCGGCGGCAGGGAGCGCGCTCCGCGCCTACCAGTTCACGACGAAGGATGTCAGCGTGCACAGGTGAGTGGATGGCCACGCGGCGGCCTCGGGTGGCTTGGGCGGAGGTGGGCGGCGCTGTCCACGCTGCACCTCTCTCTGGCAGCCGCAAAGCCGCTGCTGCCGTCGCTCACGGGGTGGCGCACCTCCTCCTGCTCGTCGCCAACATCCGCAAGCCTCCAGGAGATCGTGCGGCGCAGGGATAAGAAGGAGAGAACAGGGAGCAAGGCGCCACCGCGGTACTGGCGAGATCGAGAAGGAGTTCTGAAGAAAACGACAGCAGTTCCTGAAACTGTATCTCTGAATTTCTGAACATTGACAGAAACAGTGCCCATCAGGTCTTCGACAGGCATGAAGAAAAAATTTTCTGGAGCTGGGACTTGGTGAGGTGACATCTCAATGCATCCAGAGGCTGCCTGAATTTTCTCAGATTTTTAGGAGGAGAAATCAAATGAATTTCATCAAATTTGGCAAATATGGTCCAAACTTGCAGCAAGCACAATTTGAAATATTTGAACTGGAGACCAGTGGATCTTCATGGATCTTGGTTGAGGGCTCTAAGGACTAGCCAGGGAAACTTGTTTGGAGGCGAAACTCAAAGTAGAAATGGTAGTTCCTTTGAAAACCTCCGAGGGTCAAAATAGAAGGCAGAAATTATTTTTGAGAAGAAATAAATGGAACGAAGAACATGGGGAGGCTCAACTTGCTGGATTTGAAGTATAACTTGGCACAAAGATGGGGAAAGGCTTATGGGGGGGATTTCCACTCATGTCATGGCAAGAAGAGATTTTGAAAAAGGGGGAGAAGATCACTCCAAATGCCATAGGGCTATTTTAAAAGGTTTTTCAAAAGAAATCTCCCAAGTGAAAAGCATTTGGTTTTGAGTCCACATAAGAAGGAAAAACCTCCAAGACCAAAATCAAGTCTTGGGTGAATCCAAACAAAAAAAAATTTCATAAAAGAAAGTATTTTGAGAGGGAGAGTTCTTCAGAAAATTTTAAATAACATCCCTCAAATCAAATAAAGGTTTGAAAAAGCCAAATAAAATTTTGGGTGTCACAACACCTACCCCCTTAGGAAAAATCTCGTCCCCGAGATTTCTGCTGATCCTCAAATAGATGTGGGTACTCTGCCTGAAGAAATTCTTCCCTTTCCCATGTAGCTTCATCCTCGGTGTGGTTGCTCCACTGAACCTTGAAAATTTTAGTTGTTTTCTGACGGGTCCTCCGTTCAGACTCTTCCAATATCTTTACTGGCCGTTCTCTGTAGGTGAGATCTGGTTGCACATCAATGCTCTCATGAGATACATGCTTTTCCGGGTTACTCACACATTTCCTCAACTGTGAGACGTGGAACACGTCGTGGACGTCTGACAGCTCCTTGGGTAGGTCTAGCTGGTAGGCTACTGTGCCTCTTCGTGCAATCACACAGAATGGTCCAATAAATCTTGGGGCTAGCTTCCCCTTAATTTTGAACCGTTGTAGGCCCCTCATAGGAGATACTCGTAGGTATACGTAATCACCGGGTTCAAAGCTGACCTCACGATGTTTTCGATCGTAGTAGCTCTTCTGTCGGCTTTGAGCTGTCTTGAGTCTGTCCCTGATCTGTTTAACCTTCTCCTCGGCCTCCTTGAGCATGTCTGGGCCGAAGATACGACTGTCACCTGTTTCTGACCAATTCAGTGGGGTACGACACCTCCGTCCGTACAATGCTTCAAAGGGTGCCATTTGTAAGCTGGCTTGGTAACTGTTGTTGTAAGCAAACTCGGCATATGGCAAACTTTCTTCCCAACTGGATCCATAGGTGAGCACACAGGCTCTCAGCATGTCCTCTAGGATTTGGTTCACGCGTTCCGTTTGTCCATCCGTCTGAGGGTGGTACGCTGTACTGAATGCTAGTTGCGTGCCCAGAGCTTGTTGTAAGTGATCCCAGAATTTAGAGACAAATTGAGTGCCTCGGTCGGATATTATAGTCTTTGGGACTCCATGCAGACAAACTATACGGGAGAGATAAAGCTTGGCAAGCCTTTGAGTGGAGTAGGTCGTCTTCACGGGAATGAAATGAGCAACCTTGGTTAGCCTATCTGTGATGACCCATATGGCGTCATTTCCGCGTTGAGATCGAGGTAGTCCGACGATGAAGTCCATTCCAATTTCATCCCATTTCCACTCAGGTATCCGGTTTGGCTGTAGCAGCCCTGCTGGCTTCTGATGCTCGGCTTTAATGCGCTGACATGAATCGCAACAAGCAATGAATGCGGCTATATCCCTTTTCATACCGTGCCACCAAAATCTCTCCTGAATGTCTTTGTACATTTTGGTTCCTCCAGGGTGGATCGAGTATGGAGCGGTGTGGCTTTCGGTTAGGATTTGTTGCTTGAGTTCCTCAATGTTTGGTACGCAAAGTCTGTCCCCGTACCATAATATTCCTTCATTGTCTGTGACGAACTCTGAAGCCTTGCCTAGGCTCATTTTTCTCTTTATACCTTCGATGCTGGGATGTCCCTGATGAGCCTTCTTAATTTGTTCCATTAGGGTGGGATGTATCTCCAGATTTGATACGGTGCCCTCAGAGACCAACACCATGTTGAGTCTAGCGAACTCCTGCTGAAACTCAGGTCTCAAGTTCTGTGGACTGTCGTTGCCCGGGCTGGGGTTCCGACTAAGAGCATCTGCCACTACATTGGCCTTCCCTGGATGATAGTGAATGCCGGCATCATAGTCCTTGAGCAATTCCAACCAGCGTCGCTGCCGTAAATTTAGCTCTGGTTGTGTGAAAATATATTTGAGGCTCTTATGGTCCGTATATATTTCGCAACGGTTTCCCAACAGAAAGTGCCTCCATTCTTTGAGTGCATGGATGACGGCTGCTAGCTCCAAGTCATGAGTAGGATAATTTTCCTCATGCTTCCGTAGTTGCCTGGAAGCATACGCGACAACTTTGCCATCTTGCATCAGTACGCATCCGAGGCCCTTCTGGGATGCGTCACAATACACTTCAAAACTCTTGTGTATGTCTGGCACGGTCAAAACTGGTGCTGTTGTTAGTTTCTTCTTGAGTTCTTGGAAGCTTTTCTCGCATGCTTCCGTCCATACAAATTTCTTGTCTTTCTTGAGCAACTGGGTCATTGGTTTTGCCACAGTGGAGAATCCTTCAATAAACCTCCGGTAATATCCAGCCATTCCAAGGAAACTCCGTACATCGGTCACGTTGGCTGGTGGTTTCCAGTCAAGTATGGCCTTGACCTTTTCTGGGTCTACGGCCACGCCTTCTTGGGTTAATATATGGCCTAGAAAACCAACTTGTCTTAGCCAAAATTCACACTTGCTAAATTTGGCGTACAATTGATGTTTCCTTAATTCTCCCAAAACAATTCTGAGATGTTCGGCATGTTCTTCTGGTGTCCTTGAGTATACCAGAATATCGTCAATGAACACCACTACAAATTTGTCCATGAATTTCATAAACACTTTGTTCATGAGGTGGACAAAATATGCGGGGGCGTTCGTCAGTCCAAAAGGCATCACTGTGAACTCATATAATCCGTATCTGGAGGTGAATGCTGTCTTAGGGATATCTTCTGTCCGTACTTTCAATTGATGATATCCCGATCTTAAATCAATTTTTGAGAACACCTTGGCTTGTGCGAGCTGGTCAAACAAATCATTTATCCGTGGCATCGGATATTTGTTTTTGATGGTGACCATATTGAGAGCTCGATAGTCTATACACAGTCTCAGTGTCCCATCCTTTTTCTTGGCGAATAATACTGGCGAACCCCATGGTGAGGAGCTGGCTCGAATAAATCCTTTGTCTAGTAATTCCTTTATTTGCTTCTTCAATTCTACCAACTCTGAGGGTGCCATTCTATAAGGTTTCTTATAGATGGGAGTGGTGCCAGGTGCTAGTTCAATGCTGAACTCTATCTCTCGGTCTGGTGGCATGCCTGGTAGTTCTTCAGGAAATACGTCGGGAAATTCGCACACCACTGGAACTTTTCTCAATTCTGAAATGTCCACTTTGTTCAGCTTTGGTTGTCGTGACCGTGGTCTCTCTTGAGCTGTAACCTTTATTGTCTTGCCGTGATGATGAGTGAGAATCACAGTCCGATTGAAACAATCAATAAATCCCTTGTTGGTGGTCAACCAGTCCATCCCTAGGATGACATCCAGTCCTTTATTTTCCAACACGATGAGATTAGCCTGAAACTTTAGTCCTTCGAACTCAATGATCACTCCTTGGCAGTAACTCTGAGCGATCTGCTTATTTCCGGGGGACTTGATGATCATAGATTTTTCCAAGGGAAGTATCGGAAAACCATGTTGCAAAACGAAAACTCTTCGAAATGAACGAGTGAGAAGCTCCAGAATCAAACAAAACCGTGGCAGGTACTGTGTTGACAGGGAACGTACCGAGTACGATGTCTGGGGCATTCTGTGCTTCTTCCCTGGTCACATGGTTCAGGTGACCCTTCCTGTGATTGTTGTTGGGATTGAAATTGTTGCGCTTGGGGGCTGGATTGTTCCCACCATTGTTCGGCTTGGGGGCCGAGTTCCTTGGTTTTGGGCACTGTTTGGCATAGTGCCCTTCTTCACCACAAGCATAGCAAGTGACCCCTGGACGGTACGTAAAGTCCTTGTCCCTTGAATGAAACTGTCTGGTTGGCCTTATAGCAGTCGTCGTGGATTTTCTCGCTTCATTCCTCGGAACCTCAGTCTTGCTTCGATTGTTGCGAGCAAGAGTCGTCTTGTCCCTTTTCCGCTTACGGATATCCTCCAGACTGCGGCGCTCATTCTCCAAGGTAATGGCCTTGTCAACCAGAGTTTTGAAATCTGGGAAAGTGTGTACGACCAGTTGGCATCTTAATGCTGGCGCCAGGCCGTCCAGAAATTTTTCCATCCTTTTGTTCTCAGTCATATGTTCATCGTAGGCATAACGAGATAGCTGGGTAAACTGACCGTTGTATTCTGTCACTGACATGCCTCTTTGCTTGAGGTCATCAAATTCTCTTTTCTTGATTTTTATGATGCTCCTGGGGATGTGTGCCCCACGAAAGCCTTCCTTAAACTCTTCCCAGGTGATGTTGTGTTCACTAGGATGCATGTGTAGGAAGTTTTCCCACCATGCTGCACCTGCTCCAGTGAGGTAGTGAGGTGCATAGAGCACCTTCTCCTGATCAGAACATTGAGCAATAATCAACTTTCTTTCGATGTCACGAAGCCAATCATCGGCTTCAAGTGGCCTATCAGTGTGAGCAAACGTTGGAGGGCGTGTCTTCTGCAGTTCAGACAACTTGGAGTGTGGTTGGTATGGCTCACGGTGATTTCCCATATTGATGACGTGATTCATCATCTCTTGGTGTTGTTGCTGGCTTTGTTCGAAGAGGCGGCATACTTGAGATAAGGCTGCCTCGCTGTCGTGTTGACTAGTCTGTCCCTGAGTGAAGTTGTTGCTGGTCTGTGTTCCATAAACTTCTTCGGTTGGATTTGGCATGGAACGGGTCCAAGAACGAGACGTTTTCCACTCTGGGGTATTATTTTGCAAAAATCATGAGAAGAACTGTGTGGCACAAGGAAAATCTTGCAAAGACAAAAATTTAAAAGACCTCAAGATTTTCCGAGAAAATGATTGACTGCGCACGGAGAAGGACTGCTTAGCACATATCTTACACGCGATACGCAAACATACGATACATCACTCAGGATGTGCGTACACATTCCTGACATGTTATTAAGGCTAGCGCCCCCCTCCGGAATGCAGCGCACACAACTACTACAATCTTAAGTACACATAAAATGTAACATACATGCAGACACATCGCGCGGCTACTAGGCGCACTCAGTCGGAGATGGTGAAGATGTCCTTCCCCTTGCCGAGGGTAAGACCCAGCGGTGCAGGAGACTCAACCTCCACCTCCTCCCTAGTAGGCTCCAGGCGCGTAGCACTGCGCTGAGGTGATGGCGCGGGCGCGACAGGCGGCAATGCGGGTGCGGCAGGCGGTGCAGCTCTGACTGGAGTAGGAGCAATGACCCGGTCGAACTCCTCAGTGGTAGGCAAACGGCGAGCAGTGGCCAAAATGGCCGGTGAATAAGATGCCGAGGACGAGACGAATGTCAGTGGCGGTGCCATGTGGAGAAGCTCCTTCCTGCTGGCAGGACCGCCCCGAACTAAGTCCATGCGGGCAGCCACAAGATCGTCCACGAGGTTGTCGAAAGATTCCTCCAGAGCTTTGAGGTATTCGACAAGCATCTCGATAGCTTCATCCCGCTCTCCCCTATGGCAGGCGAATGCATAGTGACAAGTATATGGCACATGGCATGGGAGGTAGCGGTAGCGACGAGTCTTCATCATAGGAAGGATATCCCGAACGGGAGCTATCGCCTCACGGGCGGCCATCTGCATGGCATGCCTCTCCGTAGGCATGGCCCTTCCCACAAAACGGAAATGGCGTGACGCAGAACGTCCTCCCTTGAATTGCACCACGGCTTGGTGCATAGACACGTCGTCGCTGAGCTTGTGCTGGTAAAGTGTGAACTCCGGATGCGTCGCTGGCCGGATCGCGAGCTTGGTGATGGAGACGAGGAGTTTGACAAACCCCTCGGGCACGTTAGTGAACACCCGAGTCTCGCAGTCGTTGCCAGCCATCTACAAAAGTAGGCAAAAATTCTGAGTAGTCAAATCATAAATTTATGATGACCAACAGAAAATAGCTACATTTGCAAAATGCTGAAAAAGCACCAAAGACGCTAATAACCAATTAACGATCGCACCTAGTGGCTTCCTACAGTCAGCCTAGCTCTGATACCAAGCTTGTCACGACCGGTTTTCCAATAAAAATGTTTATTGAGAAACCGTTCCCTTTTACGGACCAGTAGAGGAGAATCCTCCTCACTGGTAGATAAATTCTTGATCACAGAAGAAAAACTAGGAGTACTAAATATAATACAAGGTTGAGCGGAGACAGCTCAACGATTTATTACAAGCTCGCCAATAAAACATAAAGGCGGATAGGGTGGCATAACTACTGACTCACGATAAAAACGGTGGTGGATATGTCACAGAGAAGTGGGTGACATGACTCCTGAATCTAACAACTCTTCGAGCGTCGGAGGGAGGCTCGGGGATTCTTATTGTGGGTGGCAGAAGCATATATAATACAAGTGACCAAAATCCAGGATCGCACGGGACTGACTGGGACTCCTCTAGGCGTCGGAATCGCTATCAAACTCTTCATCCATGAGATCGCCTTCGTCAACATTTGGCCAAATCAACAAGCCAGGTGAGTACTATGAAAGTACTCGCAAGACAGTTCGGACATAAGATATAACAAATGTAAACATGATGCATATGAACAGATTAATAGAGCGCACTCAGACAATGAGATAACAATGTATGGTAAAAATAAAAGGAAGTCGGGCGGTAGTCCTCCCGAAATCCCAACGTAATACTGAAGGCCAATCGAGTGTCTGAATGACTCCTCGGAAGGGTACAAAATAAAATAGCAATGCCGCAGTCGGGCGTCAATGCGACATCACATAAAGGGCTTATAATGGAATATAAAAGACAGTGCGGGCCACAGTCGGACGTCTGAGCGACATCACATAAAGGGCTTATATCAAAAGTAAATGACAAGAGTGCCACAGTCGGACGTCTGAGCGACATCACATAAAGGGCTTATATCAAAAGTAAATGACATGAGTGCCACAGTCGGACGTCTGAGCGACATCACATAAAGGGCTTATATCAAAAGTAAATGACAAGAGTGCCACAGTCGGACGTCTGAGCGACATCGCATAAAGGGCTTATATTTCATAACTTGATATTTCAGCAGTTCAAGAAATTAAGTCATTTCAAGGGAATATTCAGGTACGAGATAAACAAAAGTTAGTCCATCCACAGGAATAACAATTCAACGGGTATGCTACTCAATCTTGCTCACCGGGGATTCACCACGAAGACTGACATAGGGACTGACATGGATATGGATAAGTTGGCCACGGTCCTTGACCATGGACACGATGACTCGGAAAGATTTGACTCTGCAGAGTTTGTACTATTTAACCATAGCCAACGGATTTCAGTAGTCACAAGGGACTAGTTCCGTTTACTGTGTTTTAGGAGAAACACATCTAACCAGTACACACCTTTCAACATTCCGATGCCAGGAATCACCCTCGGCAAAGTTCAAGAAAAACCTTGAGACGGGGAGGCTACAACCTCGCGTAGCATGGGATCAAATTTATACCGCGCGCTCTAAGGGGTGCCCCCCTCTCGGTCCCAACCGGAAACACCCATGCCCCCTGACCGGATGACTGGCTTTAATCCAGGGCCATGGAACCCTCATCCCGGCCCCTCTATTTGGTGTGTAAAAGGAAAGAGGTTAACAACTTACTAAACCATATTCTTTGCAGAAAACATGTGGCAGCACGAAAGGGGAAGGAACGGTAACGTGACTCAGTCCATGTTAATGTCGGAGTTTAACGGATGACGTAAGGCTGGCATGCTACAACAATACCACCTCACTACCTTTCATGTCACCACATGATCAAGTCATCTCTCATCAAAGATCACGGTAACTTCGGAACACACGGATAGTTGCCTTGCATGCAACGAGATACTCACCGATGCTCATATGCCATGCACATCCATTCAAGCAAACATGCAAAACACCTATCATATCAAAGGTTCAAACATGCTTGCCTGGTTCGGAGAAGTCGGAGTCTAGCTCGGCGAAGTTCGCGGCTCCGTCACCTCCTCCGGAACCTACGGTATAGCGAAACCGTACACTAACGTGAAAATCATCGCGTGCATAAAAATTGTTCAAAAATATTCCAAATAAATACTATAAAAAACTAGACAAAATTATAAGACTGACAGAAAAAGAATCAATCAAAAATCATCTTTTATTAAAAAGATATAAGGGTTTTAGTCCAGGGACTAATCTGTGATGAAACAGAAAAGAACCAGGGACTTAACTAAGAAAACAGAAAACGATTCGGAAAGAAATGCGCCAGCCCAAAGAGAAGATGCATTCTGCCCGAAGGCGCCATCAGAAAACAGTTCGAGAGGGAAACAGAAGAGAGGCTGACGGGGGGGTCCACACGTCAGGTTTAAAAACTGCAGCGGAGGTCACCGGCGCCCGAAGGTGGCGGTGGTCGCCGGCGTTGAACCACGGCGAGGCAGAGAGATCGGAGGGTACCAAGAGGTTCAGGTGGTTCTTCCGCGTCGGTGGGTGGTGGACTTGGCCGTCGGAGAGCACCACGTCGACGGTGACACTTTCTCCGGCGGACGGTGGTTCGGGCGATGGTGGAGAACTCCGGTGGGTGCTGCAAACTCCAAATTGAAGCGCGGGTCAGGAGAGTGGATGTACTAGGAAGCTACTTGCAAGAGCTGAGGGGTAGAGGTGCACGCACGGGAGCAAATCGAGCTGGGTCCCGTGGCGGGTCGAGGCGGCCGGAGTTGGGGAAGAAGGCTCCCTCGGGGCTCTTCCAGTGGCTTGGCGTGGTATTGGTGGTGTGTAGAGGTGGTGTTGGTTCGAGTTTGAGCTCGGGGCCTCCTTTTATAGGCGATCCGAGGGGGGTGGCCGTGAACGGGATTTCTCCGGCGAGCGATTACGGCGAGGCAGAGGTTGGGCAGGGGGTTTAGGGGGCTAGGCACCATCAGGGAAGATCACTGGTGCCGTTCCACCGCTAAACCTCGGTCGGGCAAGGCGTAATAAGCCGATCCTCGACGGGGCGGCCGTACGGGCACGGCGGCGGCAGGGAGCGCGCTCCGCGCCTACCAGTTCACGACGAAGGATGTCAGCGTGCATGGGTGAGTGGATGGCCACGCGGCGGCCTCGGGTGGCTTGGGCGGCGGTGGGCGGCGCCGTCCACGCTGCGCCTCTCTCTGGCAGCCGCAAAGCCGCTGCTGCCGTCGCTCACGGGGTGGCGCACCTCCTCCTGCTCGTCGCCGACGTCCGCAAGCCTTCAGGAGATCGTGCGGCGCAGGGATAAGAAGGAGAGAACAGGGAGCAAGGCGCCACCGCGGTACTAGCGAGATCGAGAAGGAGTTCTGAAGAAAACAACAGCAGTTCCTGAAACTGTATCTCTGAATTTCTGAACATTGACAGAAACAGTGCCCATCAGGTGTTCGACGAAATGATTTGGCATGAAGAAAAAAATTTCTGGAGCTGGGACTTGGTGAGGTGACCTCTCAATGCATCCAGAGGCTGCCTGAATTTTATCAAATTTTTAGGAGGAGAAATCAAATGAATTTCATCAAATTTGGCAAATAAGGTCCAAACTTGCAGCAAGCACAATTTGAAATATTTGAACTGGAGACCAGTGGATCTTCATGGATCTTGGTTGAGGGCTCTAAGGACTAGCCAGGGAAACTTGTTTGGAGGCCAAACTCAAAGTAGAAATGGTAGTTCCTTTGAAAACCTCCGAGGGTCAAAATAGAAGGCAGCAATTATTTTTGAGAATAAATAAATGGAACGAAGAACATGGGGAGGCTCAACTTGCTGGATTTGAAGTATAACTTGGCACAAAGATGGGGAAAGGCTTATGGGGGGGATTTCCACTCATGTCATGGCAAGAAGAGATTTTGAAAAAGGGGGTGAAGATCACTCCAAATGCCATAGGGCTATTTGAAAAGGTTTTTCAAAAGAAATCTCCCAAGTGAAAAGCATTTGGTTTTGAGTCCACATAAGAAGGAAAAACCTCCAAGACCAAAATCAAGTCTTGGTTGAATCCAAACAAAACATTTTTTTTCATAAAAGAAAGTATTTTGAGAGGGAGAGTTCTTCGGAAAATTTTAAATAACATCCCTCAAATCAAATAAAGGTTTGAAAAAGCCAAATAAAATTTTGGGTGTCACACATTCCTTCTGGATGTCGATGAAGTGGGCGATCTCCAGTCCGACGCGGCCGAGCATCTCTATGTCGC
This sequence comes from Triticum aestivum, assembly GCF_018294505.1. Lineage (NCBI taxonomy): Eukaryota > Viridiplantae > Streptophyta > Magnoliopsida > Poales > Poaceae > Triticum > Triticum aestivum. Next base: position 41,112,845 of record NC_057799.1, on the reverse strand, counting down.
CGTCGATGGAGAAGCCAGCAAACGTGTATCTGAGGTCGGCGAGGAAGTTGTCGAACCTGGTGCAGTTCTTGTCGGCAGCGCTCAGTTGAAAGAGCAGCACCGGATGATCCTTGCCGACGGAGAGCTGGACGAGGGCTGGTTTCTGATCTTTGCCAACGTCGTTCGTGTACTCCACATCAACTCCGATGATCTTGTGGCGCTCGAATTCGAGGTGTCGCTCGTACTGCTCGATGGTGGTGGCCGCCTTGTGCAAGTCGTTGGTGTGGATCACGTGCAACTTGGTGTTGCCGTGGGCCTGCACCTCCATGAATTCCCTGGTGAATCCCATGGCCTGGAGTAGTTCGTCCTCCTGCAACCTGGTATTTCGTGGGGAACAGTGAGTGGGAGCGCTATGGCGATTTCTGTTGTTTGTGGGAGACAAGTCCGCAGCGGAAGTCTAAATTTAAGGGCGGGGAAGCGGCAAATGAGTGCACGATCTCACTGTCGATGCGGTTGTGCACATCGTGGGTTCTTCGTGGTTTCGTCTCACTGTCGGTGCGGTTGTGCACATCCTGGGTTTTTGATCGTGGTTTTTCTTTATAAAAAATAAAAATAAAATCAGCAGTTATCTTTTTAACAACCGTCGTATCTCCAGCAAGTCGGGTAGATGATCGTTGTCTTGCGTAGTTTGCTGTCAAATGTTAACATTTACAATTTATCTCGTGAGGCATGTAGGGGCAGTATGTAGAGGCACAAGTCTCTGGCCAAGAGAAGCATGCTTGAAGTGGCTGGTTTAACTCTTAGACACACGGGTGTGGTACATTCACTGGTCGTGGCAATTGTTTTCAGTGATACATTCAGTTTGCTGTCAAATGTTAACTTTTTGCACTCTCGTTGTATAAGTGTTGTGTTTTATCAGAGGCACTGTTATGTGTCTGTGTTGCAACTAACGCTACGAGATGAACAGAAAGAATGAGAAGCAACGAGGGGCGTGGACATGTAGCTGCAAGAAGCACTTATACAACAAGAGGCGCAACTAGAGGCACAGATACGGTGCTACGTGATGCACGGAGATGAAGTTACATGATTGCACGAAATTCGTGCTATGGTGCTACGTGAGGCACGGGCACGAACAAATAGCCGTGCACTCAACTACATGTGCAAAAAGCCACAGATGTGTCTCTGAGAAGCACCGGTCTCCATGGTTTTACCGCAAGGTGGGATTCGATATTTATCCAGGGCATTCCGGGTTTTACAAGTGTAGGAAGAATCGTTTTACACTTATATGTTCTATGGCAGAGGCACGGCAATTACTTCTGTGATGAAGGAATGAACGTCGAATGTACGTGACGTGAGGATTGACAATAGGCGTCCGTTACTGTTTTCCGGAATGTTTTTCAATTAACTGTGTGAGGCATGAATGTGCCGACGGAACAGGCACGGTCATGTCTGAAATAGTTGCAAGTACGAGATGGGCAGAAACAACGAGAAGAAAAGAGGGGCGTGGGCATGCAGCTACGAAACACACTTATACAGCGAGAAGCACAGCTAGAGGCATAGGTACGATGCTACGTGAGGCACGGACATGAAGCTATGTGATTGCATGAACGTCAATCCGTGCCCGTGTTCTGTCAAATGTTTTAAGTGATAGTTTGTAAAGGCATGGATGTTTAAGGTGATTGAGCCATAGGGGAAGGCGCTAGGTTTTTAGGAGGTGTATGCTTGAGCTCATCGCAACAAACTACTTGGCATGACGCTATTCTGTGGAGCACCATAGTGAAAATTATGTATACTACTGACGTGGGGAGCTAGCAACGTCACAAAACTATTCTGAAACATACTTCACCACAGCCATTCATTCTCCATTATTAGTCAGCGAATCCTTTTATTATTATCAGAGATAAATAAAGTAACCCACGTAAGTGTTTCACCTTCTTTGAAAGGGAATTTTCACCACCATCCTCTTGGACATAATTATATGCTCAGTTACATACCATGACATAACTAAACAACAAAACTGGTGTGTACATCCTGTTCAAAAAACACACATAAATTACTGAATGAGGAAGTATAGCCACCGGCAACGCTCTATCAGGAAAGGTCGTTGATTATCATCCGCAGCAGTTTCATGTTTCCACATGTTGGCCACCGCTTTTCAATTGTGACAAGGACAATTGAACCAACCCTTATGTCACACCCAAGATGCGACCCTATCCTAAAGGAAATCGAAGGTCCCACCAAGGATAGAAGTGCATCTTGAAGACGCTTTTGCAAGGTGGATATCATTACATCAACATTACATAATAGATAGGGATACATACAAAGCATACAAATGCCGCAAGAATACATCAATATACATGAGAACAACATCCGACTACGGATGAAACACAAACAGAAGCTCAAACGACATCCACCCTGCTAGCCCAGGCTGCCGACCTGGAACCTATCCCCTGATCGAAGAAGAAGCAGAAGAAGAACTCCAAAACAAGCAACATCGCTCTCGCGTCATGATCATCGCAAAACCTGTACCTGCAACTAGTGTTGTAGTAATCTGTGAGCCACGAGGACTCAGCAATCCCATTACCATGGGTATCAAGACTAGCAAAGCTTAATGGGTAAGGAAGGGGTAAAGTGGTGAGGTTGCAGCAGCGACTAAGCAAGTATGGTGGCTAACATACGCAAATAAGAGCGAGAAGAGAAGCAACGGAACGATCGTGAAGCTAGCAATGATCAAGAAGTGATCCTGAACTCCTACTTACGTCAAACATAACCCAGGAACCGTGTTCACTTCCCGGACTCCGTCGAGAAGAGACCATCACGGCTACACACGCGGTTGATGCATTTTAAATAAGTCAAGTGTCAAGTTCTCTACAACCGGACATTAACAAATTCCCATCTGCCACATAACCGCGGGCACAGCTCTCGAAAGTTTATACCCTGCAGGGGTGTCCCAACTTAGACCATTATAAGCTCTCACGGTCAACGAAGGATATTCCTTCCCCCGGGAAGATCCAATCAGTCTCGGAATCCCGGTTTACAAGACATTTCGACAATGGTAAAACAAGACCAGCAAAGCCGCCCGAATGTGCCGACAAATCCCGATAGGAGCTGCACATATCTCGTTCTCAGGGCACACCGGATGAGCAATCCGTACAACTAAAACCAGGCCTCAAGTTTCCCCAAGGTGGCGCTGCAAAGGGCTCTAGTTTGGACCAACACTCAGAGGAGCACTGGCCCGGGGGGTAAAATAAAGATGACCCTCGGGAGCGCGACTCCCAAGGGAAAAAAGCTTAGGTAGACAAATGGTAAAACCAAGGTTGGGCCTTGCTGGAGGAGTTTTATTCAATGCGAACTGTCAAGGGGTTCCCATAACACCCAACCGCATAAGGAATGCAAAATCAAGGAACATAAGACCGGTATGACGGAAACTAGGGCGGCAAGATTGGAACAAAACACCAGGCATAAGGCCGAGCCTTCCACCCTTTACCAAGTATATAGATGCATTAATTAAATAAGAGATATTGTGATATCCCAACATAAACATAATCCAACATGGAGCAATCTTCATCTTCACCTGCAACTAGCAACACTAAGAGGGGCTGAGCAAAAGCGGTAACATAGCCAAACAATGGTTTGCTAGGAAGGGTGACAAAGGTTAGAGGTTCGTGGCAATTTGGGAGGCTTGAAGAGCAAGTGATAGGTAGCGCAGCATAGCGATAGAACGAAGCAACTAGCATAGCAATGATAGTAGTGAGATCCAGGGTAACGGTCATCTTGCCTGAAATCCCTCTAGGAAGAAGAACGAGTCCATGAAGAAGATGAAGCCACGAAGACGAACCAAGCGTAGACGAACGAATCCTCATGATCGCAATGAAACGGGAACTATCGAGAAGAAGCACACAACATGGTAAACACACCACACATGAACAAGGCATGATGCTTAACCAAGTATGATGCATGACAAAGCTACATGAAGCAACCCATGGCAAGAGATGATGCATACAAGAACGACACATCAAAGCAAGTTTAAATGAGGCCGGAAACAACATATAACAATTCCGGTAAGTCCTCGTATGCAAATTTCGAAATTGGTCCAGATCTAAATAAGCCTTATGTTCAAGTTGTTAAACAGCAAGTTAAGATGCACCAAGATGATCTACACAAATTTCTAGTCAAGTTACATATAAAGTTCATTTAGTTCGGAGCTACGGCCTAGAAGATAAGAGCAAACCAAGTTAAACATAGCATTGATGCAAAATGCATTCAAACATCAAGCAAACACCTCAAAACAAGGATTCAACAAGGTAATATGAAACTACATGCAAAACTAAGCAAGTTTCATATAGAGCAAGCTCAAAACGGAGCAACGGTGCAACACATACACTCCAAACAAGATATAACAACAATCTGTCCAAAAAAGCAACTAGGCATTTTCCACGCATCAAGACAATATGCTACAGCACCTCAACATGAAAACAAAAGGCATGGATGTGATGTAAAGGTAAAGGATGACAAAACATGAGCATTGAGCTATCTCTAGAAATCACTAGAGCATGATCAAAAGGACATGGCAAGATAGCAAATAATAACAGTTTCAGACTTAGCAGAATTCACTAGACATGGCAGAAATAACATCAGGTTGCTAAGTTTAGAGCTATCAACAATATGCTACAGGAACATATCATAGCAAAAAAGGCATGGCATGAATCTACTAATTGCATAGAACAAAAGTCCCTTAATGATCACGAGCTATAAAGGTACAGAAGATATGATGGCACCCATGTATACATAGCAAGTAATATGACAGATTCAGACTTAGCAGAAAAACTGAGCATGGCATAAACAGAATTATGAAGGAATCTTTGCGAGCTCAAATCACTCATCACAAAACATTTCATGTCATGTGAAGGCATCCAACAGTAAGATGGCATAATTATGAAGCTAAGCATGGGAAGAGCAAGTTCATAGGGTGCATGGCTAGCAAAACACATGTCAAAACTGAACTTCATGTTAACAGGCTGGCAGCAACAATATTTAGCAAGTGAGAGCAAGATAACAAAGCTACAGCAGGCTATAAATGCAAACATGGGCATGGATGGATAGAGAATAACATGTATAACAAAATATCCTTTGTGAACATCTCCAGATTATGCATAGAACTCATGGTGATAGCAGGTTTACATGGCATCACAATGATACAGCTACATACTTAGCAGAAATGACCAAGTCACAGAAATCAGCAACATCACGGAGGCTACTTGGCATGCTTGTGCTAGTCACCACATATATCACAAAAATACAAAACAAGCACCCCTGTAAATATGGCATGATGTAGTTCAAAACACAAGTAGAGCTCATGCTCATAGGATGCACACACAAAATGAAATGGAAAAGACAAATCACCAAGTTCTGTTAGCAGACAGCAGTTAACATCATATAGCACTCATGCAACGATGATTATGGCATCAAGATGGACTCAAACAAGCATGGCACAGTGGAATGAAATGAATAGCATCTCACAATGAACATTTCTACATATCATACATGCAAAACGGAGCTATATGCATGAAGTTATGGCATGGCAAAGTAGCACCCATAATGTGAAAATCCTGGGGACTTGGGGTAAATTTAGACCTCGCGGAATCAGGATGGAGCGGTGCGGGAACGACGAGATCCGGGACGGGGAGGCCGTTTGGATCGAGGTGCTGGTGGATGTCATCCACCCAGCAGTGGATCCGGCTCCGGCGAGAACTCCGGCGAGGCAGCGGGACGTCGGGGAAGGTCGGGGATAGGCAGATCCGGCGGGGGCGTGGCCGGAGGGCGCCGGGGACGGGGCGCCGGCGCGGAGGGCGGCGACCGGCGGTGGGGTCGCGAGGCGGCGGCGGAGCTCCGGCGGGGAGCTCGCGGGACGGCGCGTGGGACGGGCGCGGAGGCGCGCTCCGGCGGAGCAACGGGCGACGACGGGGTTGGCGCAGGTGTCGGGCGCGATCGCCGGCGCGGGGCGGCGCGAGGTCGCCAGCGGCGGAGCGGTGAGACAGGGCGGCGGCGAGGCGCCGGTGGACGGCGGCGCGGGGCGCGGGCACGGCCCCGGGCTGGCGCAGACTGGCGGCGCGGATGGATGGGCCTGCGCGGGCCCGCTACGGGCTCGGCGGGCCACGGTGGCGGGGAAGCCCGGGAGGCGACGTGGCACGTTGTGAGTGGCTGAGGGAGGCGGCGGACATGTCCGTCGGCGGGGCGGACACGTCCGGCGGCGGGAGGAGGAAGAAGGCTAGGGTTAGGGGTGTTTTCATCCGAGATTTCGGGGGAGAGGGACATATATATAGGTAGAGGGATCTAGGAGAGTCCAAATGAGGTGCGGTTTTCTTCCACACGATCGTGATGGAACGGCGGAGAGCATGGAGGGGGGTTTGCTGGGTTAGTGGGCTGATTTGGAGGGGTATTGGGCTGCAAGACAAAAGGGGCTTCGGGGTTACACGGTTAACCGTTGGGGCATCAAACGACCTCCAAATGGAACGAAATTTGACGGGCGGTCTATCGGTGATATACCAAGGCCACTGGGCAAATCTCGGCCCATTCCGAGAACGTTTTTCTCCCGCTCACGAAACAAGGTCTGAGAGGGGCGACGGCGCGTGCGAGAGTGTCGGGGCTCAGAACGGACAACGGAGAGAACTGGGAGGACCCGAAAGGATGCAAGTTTTCAAAAACATGCAGATGAAATGTAGATGATGACATGGCAAAGTCGGCGAATAACTGGGAGACACCTGGCACTCGAATCCGGGGCGTTACACCTTAGCTGAGCTTCCCGGGCAAAATCTGAAAAACCTGTCACCTCCATTCTGCTGTCGGTTCGTATGGAGTATGTTGTGCTCATGTCTATTGCATCATACATCTCTGTTAGGATGATTCCACCATTTTGAGGTAGATATCCTAGGTTCATCTTTAGAAGCCTCACAACGGCAGACGGGATTCTCTGCAGATTGTACCGATACTACTAGATAAAATCAATGTACAACGACATAAAACATCGAAAATAGCAAACAAAACCATGGCAATGGATCAAAACAAATATTCAATGACTAACCAGACGACCATTTATGACATTGGTGAAATTTAGACGCTGCACAAAGGGTATGGTGGGGAAGTCGTCAGACTCAAACACATAGTATATCATCTGTCCAAATTGTCTGTATGAGAGGTTTACGCCTCGACCAAACACTGTTTTCCCAATGTACTCCCTCTCCGAGTCATTTAGAAAATCAAGAGCTGCATGGAAAAAATAACTCATTTTCAAAAAAAAAATTAAACAGATGAACTCAGTATTTAAGTTTAAAAGGAATGGTTAAATTCAATGCATGTGATCAAGTTGGGATGATAATCAACAGAATTGCATAAAATGTTTTCAAAATAACTTTGACTGTACGTATGACATTCATTTAGTGGACAGGGGTAGGAGCACCAAAGTATGCTGATAAATGTAGTTGATAAAACAGGATGGAAGATGGTGCACTTACCTAGTGATGGTTTGGGAAGGGGCCTGTGACCTCCTCGAGAATCACTAAGTCTCAGATCTATCTCAATGGACAGACTCCCAGTATCCAGGTTTATGATGATTAGATCTCGATAATGAAGATCGTAGTCACTAATTAACTTTTCCCAGCCAGGTCCATGAATTTTTGACCGGTTAGGTTCATCGGTGATGCAGATCTCATATGACAGATCCTCGTTGGTGATCAGTACTGGATTCCTTTGTTGTCCTTCTTCTTGAAATGCTTGCTCTTTCCACTGATAGATTGAAGAAGTGACTTGCTGCCTGCAATAGCATGGCACATACTGCGCAAGAAAAAAAATCTTCAAATCGGCAAGAAGGAATCCTTGAATACCGACATGTATAACCAAGACAGATAGCGCTTATCATATATGTACCAATTGTTTTCAACAGGTTGCTATTTGATAAAACAAGGTACATCAAAAATTGAAAACATATCATTAAATGCTTAAATGTAGGCATTCCATTCCAACAATATGGTAGAAACTTTTATTTCCTCCATCAGAAAGATACACTAGTTCGTAGTAACTGATGGGTAGCATGGGGTGGCAAACATTTCTCCTTACCAGGCATGTCTTGAAGCATCGAGGAAGATGCACTATTATCGCGTTGTGAAGAATGCGTGACTCCAATCCAGGGCAGCCGAAGTTGGTACATATATCACAGCACATGGTTTCCCCTGGAATACGTTGCAAAACAACGGTTATATGAAATTCTCAACACAAGGAAAATTTTATTATCTTGAAAAACTATTCGGCTAAACCGGCATTTTTACATAAATAGTCGTTCACAAGCAATTTCCTAAAAAGACATGTGCACAGCTTTTGATTAGAAGGTGAACAGTAGATATGGGATATGTAATAACAGAGGAAATATGAATTTAATTAAATCCGTATCTTATTTTCCAAAAATGGTTGCTTAATTCATCACAATTCAGTATTGACTATTTTTAGAGCAGTTCACAATCTTGGTTGTCAATGTCAAGCAGTGAAAGGATTTCTGCTGCTTGGTTTTAAAAGCAGCTTTAGCAAATGTATATTTCAAGACAAGACAGGCAAAAAGGAGAAACAATAGTCTATAAATAGGCGGCTCAAAGGACTGTTTGTAACATTAAAATTATATGTACATTCGTCAGAGCTGCACCCAGCAACAACGTCATCCGCAACCATACGCCACCGTCGCCGACGCCAACCACCGGAACATGTGTGGCTAGGTGGTATTTGAAACGGATGATCCATCAACGTTAACCTTGCCTCCAGCGTACAGGACCCCAAACGCTATCATCAAGCACAGACGCCGACTCCCAGTCAACAGCACCCCAAACGCCAACCTCCAGCACCCTATGGCCGGTTAAGCAATAGAGCTCAACGTCTGGCCACTCCCTTGGACTTCCGGCCACCGCTGTTGTTTGCAAGACCTAACAAGCTTCAATTTAAACTACCAACCTCCCTCGGCGAAGTTCATCGCTCACCTGGGACTTGGACGCCGCAGGTCGCTGCAGCTCGTAGTGTTCTCAAGCACAAACGCCGACTCCCAATCAACCCCACCCCTAAGAGGCACGGGTCGTGTACATGTTCGGACTCTTACTGCGCGGATTTGGTTTAGATCACAATGATTTTCCAGGCAATTCCTAGCATAACAGCGTAGATGCATTGCTTTCAAACAAGGAGAGACGAAACCAACAGAGAGGAAAACGGATCGTAGCGAAAAATTCACATAGAAATGAAGAGAAAATGGACTAACCCTAGATCTAGAGGGAGAATCGAGAGAGAAGAGACGATGAACTCTACAGCGGGTGAGTGGGAGAGGGCGGTCTGGGTTGGCACAAAACAGAACAGACACTTATAATACGCGCCTGCTCACTGACATGGGGCTACTGTACCATGACAAACACAAGACTATTAGCTTATTAGGAGCATAGAGGCACGCACTGACGGCCCCAACACGCACGGACTTACATGCAAATAAGACACATCCATGACGCACGACCATGCTTCTGTTTTCCGAAGTATTTTTCTCTAGCACGGTCTCTCGGAGGGACAGGGACGTGAAGCCACGGTGCACATCGTCCTGTAAGGATAAGAATGAGACGCACGGAAAGGCCTATGTATTCTAAATGTTTCAGTGACGTGTTCATTGACAGACGCGCGGTCTTTAAACAGTTGGTGCACGGTTGTACATGCGCACGACGCACAGACGTCTTTTGTGTTCTCCTAGTTGTTTTCACATGACATGGCCACTCCGAGGGACAGGGGAGTGAAGCCACGGTGCGCACGGTTCTCCAAGGAGAAAATGCACTGAAGTGCCTCTGTTCTCGTAACATTTTAAGCTGCTTGTTCACTGAGAGAGGCACGGGTGTATGTTTAAAAGACGCAAGACTGTGCTAGTGTTTTCCGAATTGTTCATTTCTGACACGGCCTCTCGGAGGGACATGGTGCCTGCAATTAAAAGGGGCACATAATCTTTTGCTTTGACGAATTCTTCGGATGCATGAGTTTTGTTCAATATGATAATGAGAATGGAAACCCAGCATCTAAAAAGTGATTGGAGGTTCGTTGCTGACCTTAAGTCATTATCACAGCATTACAAATGTTTTCAGTGACGCGTTCACACGGACGTATGATTTTCACAACCTCTCGATGCCCGTTCGTTTCCTGTGGGGTGCACGGACGTCCTTCGGAGAGGCGCGGTTGCAGCAGTTGCAGGTTTGCAGTCGACGCATGTTGCTTTTAAAAGACAGAATTTCATGGCAAATAACTGAGATAAACAGAGGATACTAGTTTGATTTTTGAGCATCTGTGCGAGCTGATTTCTTTTATCATTGGGTCCAGAAACATATGATCGATATTGAAAACAGAAAGCATGTACGTAATTGATATCATAAACGTTTATATCCCTAATTTTAAAAATATGAGTTTACTGCCTAAAAAAAAAGCTTCCAACAGTACGGTGCAAAATGAGTGAGAATTGTTTGACCATGTTTACACAATGCACTCATTCAATATAGCAAGTACATCTCTCCAGACCTGTTTTTAGCATCCACAGTTGAATGGATCTGGCAAATCCAGATATTCAACACCTGTGTTTTTTAAATCCATGTGCATATGCTTGCAAGTTGTTGTTAATTTAAGCTTGGCACAATTAGAAGCCCTTTTGTCCATCTGAAGTACCTCCTCTTGTCATTTGTAAAATTCACGAGTGAAATCTCTGCGCTGGCCAAACTTAAGCCTGATTGTCAGTAGCATCCTAGCATTGAGAATAAAGAGTGTCACAAATGCAGTGTTTGCATCTGTGACTTCATAGTCTTCCAGCGTTAATGTCCTCAAACAAATGTCGTGATTATTGAGAAACACCAACTGCTTCTGGCGCCATTCATTTGTTATACCTCTTTGATCCCATCCTCCCCCCTAAACACACATGAAGAGCAAACTGAGCAGTTAGTGCCAGTATATTATGTATATTGTGCGTGGGCTTTCAACGTGTGTGAAATCATCACCTCAATAAACAAGTTTTGCAAGCATTGAAAGCATCGCAGCAAGTCAACAATCTCATCTAGATTAAAGCATGTCTGTGAGATAAACAAGGTCTTGACAGAATCCAACACTGCGTGTAGGCTACTTATGCAGAGACCCTTCATTGAGCACATAGCGAGATATTATTAGCTTGTGGATGTGAATCTCAAGTGCTTTTCAATAACGCAGGTCAAAGTAACATGAAGAGGCAGTACCTGAATAACTGTAGATCCAATGACGATATTTGTTTCATTGGGAAATTCAGAAATTTTTCCCAGTGTGTCCAACACAGGCGCGGACATAACTGTTATTTGTAGTTGTGCATCTACAGAATCATGTAGCAGTCTCCAGAGGCAAGGCGCATCCTCAATGATCAGTTTTCCTCCGTCGGAACAAATGCCAATGCTTACAAGCCTAGCTGAGTTTATTCGTAGACAGCAAAATTTCTTGTTGCAAACAAGCAGCAGGCACTGCAGGGCAGGGCAACCATGGTGGATGAACTTCCGCAAGGAGACATCCGATATATAAACCTCCACCAACGAAAGTCTCCTGAGCAGTGGGAGGCAAAGCATTTCTACTAGATTGTCTTCTAGTTTGCACATGGCGAAGGTGACGGTGTGGAGAGACGGGCGAAATCTAGAGATGGATGCCGGTGGCGACGGCATAGAAGAAGGGATTCTGCGTGTTGATGGCCCTGTGTAGAAGAAATTTGGGAATATATGATAGAACTCTAAAACCTGGAGTTGGTCCAGATTCCGAGACAGGAACAACTCATCGACGCCACAAGGTTGGCACTGGAGGTAGCTTGTCGGGATGCAGAGGCGGCGAATCGGGCCCTCGTGATCGGAGAGGATAGATACAGGAAGACTGAAGCCATCGGCAACAGATTCTCCGCGACAGTTGCAACTAAGATGTCGGCATTGAGTTCCGACGTATGTTTCCTGGACAATTTGCTTGCCCGGGAGAACGCGGATGATTTGGCAACATATTTTTTCCAGAGATCTGGTAGAACGAGTATCAAGGATCACACGGAATTCGATATCGAGTGGTGCGGTGCGCCATATGCGGCGCAACCGAGATGCAAGCACTTGTGTGCGCATGCCTTCCTTTATGGGCAGACGAGAGATGATCTCGCCGAGGATGGCGTCCGGGAGATCGCTGATGCGGTCCGGACCAGACTCAACATGGTTCTCGGATCCAGTGGGCGGGCCACAGCCGCTCCTCTTAATGATCTTAGAGGGCACGGGTACAGCCGCGAACCTCGTCTTCTTGTTGCTAGAGGCATGCTTCTTCATCTCCATTGCCGAGCTCGTGCCGCCTCCGTTGCAGCTCTTTGTGCGGTGGATCTGGAAAGAGGGTTAGGGTTTTACGATTCACAAAGACGACAATATATATACGTACCTAATCTAGAAGATTTCGACAGACGTGGTGGAATAGTCACGGCTTCAAAAAATGTGCGTCTTGATGAGGCACGGCTATCAACCGTCCGGATACAAGAGAAGTTTGGTGGGAGAGGCAAGGGTCGGCATACTTAGTTAAGGACGCACGGTTGTGCGATCTCTAGAGACACGGTGGTGTGGAGCCACGACATGGTGGCAAGTGTCATGTGAGGCACGTGCGTGCAGGTGCTGGAGGCACCTAATTGCAGTCTGTGCAGGCACCGACCCCATTGAAGCCTCTACAGACATAGGTATCAACTCCCTGGATGCACAAAAGTGTGGTGGCAGAGGCATGGCTGCGAACTCTCAGTTGAAAAGACACGGTTGTGGAGTCTCTGGATCCACGTGCCGTGTGTCTCCAGGGGAACGTAAAAGCCACGGCTCATGGCACGTGAGGCACAAGGGTGCAGACTCCAGGGGCACGGAAGTTTAGCCTCTACAGGCATGTACTGTTGTCAACCATGTGGATGCACAAAATTCTGGTGGCAGAGGCATGGATCCGAATACTCAGCTATGGAGGCACAGGTGTGTATTCTCTGCAACCACAAGGGTCACGGCAAGTGTCATGTGAGGCACGTGTATTGAAACACCAGAGGCACGGAAAGGAAGCCTCTTAGGCACGAGTGTCAACCCAATGGATGCACAAAAGTGTGGTGAGAATGCTCTGCTGGAGAGACACCGTTGTGAGCTCTCTGGACCCGCAGGCGTCTGGTTCCACGGGCACCTAATATCACGGCTTATGTGACATGAGGCACGTAGATGCAGGCGCCGGAGGCACTGTTGGGGTTCCACTACACGCACGGGCATGGCATTTCTCCAGGCCTGGCTCAGCATAAACCCTCTCTAGGTGCAGAAAAGTGTGCGCAGAAGGTACCAAAGTCAGTAACCTTCTCTGGGTCGACATACTCAGTTAAAGAGCCACGACACTATGGCAAGTGTCACGTGAGGCACGTGCGTGTATGCGCTTGAGGCACCTAATTGCAGTCTGTGCAGGCACCAACCCCATTGAAGCCTATACAGACATAGGTATCAACTCCCTGGATGCACAAAAGTGTGGTGGCAGAGGCATGGCTGCGAACTCTCAGTTGAAAAGACACGGTTGCGGAGTCTCTGGATCCATGTGTCGTGTGTCTCCAAGGGAACGTAAAAGCCACGGCTCGTGGCACGTGAGGCACAAGGGTGCAGACTCCAGGGGCCCGGAAGTTTAGCCTCTACAGGCACGTACGATTGTCAACCATGTGGATGCACAAAATTATGGTGGAGAGGCATGGATCCGAATACTCAGCTATGGAGGCAAGGGCGTGTATTCTCTGCAACCAGAAGGGTCACGGCAAGTGTCATGTGAGGCATGTGTATTGAAACACCGGAGGCACGGAAATGAAGCCTCTTAGGCACGAGTGTCAACCCAATGGATGCACAAAAGTGTGGTCAGAATGCTCTGCTGGAGAGACACCGTTGTGAGCTCTCTGGACCCGCGGGCGTCTGGTTCCACGGGCACCTAACAGTCATGGCTTATGTGACGTGAGGCACGTAGATGCAGGCGCGCGAGGCACTATTGGGGAGCCACTACACGCACGGGCGTGGCGTTTCTCTAAGCCTGGCTCAGCATAAACCCTCTCAGGGTGCAGAAAAGTGTGCGCAGAAGGCGCCGAAGTCAGTAACCTTCTCTGGGTCGGCATACTCAGTTAAAGAGCCACGACACTGTGGCAAGTGTCATGTGAGGCACGTGTGTGCACGCGCTGGAGGCACCTAATTGCAGTCTGTGCAGGCACCGACCCCATTGAAGTCTCTACAGACATAGGTATCAACTCCCTGGATGCACAAAAGTGTGGTGGCAGAGGCATGGTTGCGAACTCTCAGTTGAAAAGACACGGTTGTGGTGTCTCTGGATCCACCTGTCGTGTGTCTCCAGGGGAACGTAAAAGCCATGGCTCGTGGCACGTGAGGCACAAGGGTGCAGCCTCCAGGGGCACGGAAGTTTAGCCTCTATAGGCATGTACGATTGTCAACCATGTGGATGCACAAAATTATGGTGGCAGAGGCATGGATCCGAATAGTCAGCTATGGAGGCACGGGCATGTATTCTCTGCAACCACAAGGGTCACGGCAAGTGTCATGTGAGGCACGTGTATTGAAACACCGGAGGCACGGAAACGAAGCCTCTTAGGCATGAGTGTCAACCCAATGGATGCACAAAAGTGTGGTGAGAATGCTCTGCTGGAGAGACACCGTTGTGAGCTCTCTGGACCCACGGGCGTCTGGTTCCACGGGCACCTAACAGTCACAGCTTATGTCACGTGGGGCATGTAGATGCAGGCGCCGGAGGCACTGTTGGGGAGCCTCTACACGCACGGGCATGGCGTTTCTTCAGGGCCTGGCTCAGCATAAACCCTCTCTGGGTGCAGAAAAGTGTGCGCAGAAGGCACCAAAGTCAGTAACCTTCTCTGGGTCGGCATACTCAGTTAAAGAGCCACGACACGGTGGCAAGTGTCATGTGAGGCACGTGCGTGCAGGCGCTGGAGGCACCTAATTGCAATCTGTGCAGGCACCGACCCCATTGAAGCCTCTACAGACATAGGTATCCACTCCCTGGATGCACAAAAGTGTGGTGGCAGAGGCATGGCTGCGAACTCTTAGTTGAAAAGACACGGTTGTGGAGTCTCTGGATCCACGTGTCGTGTGTCTCCAGGGGAACGTAAAAGCCACGGCTCGTGGCACGTGAGGCACAAAGGTGCAGACTCCAGGGGCACGGAAGTTTAGCCTCCACAGGCACGTACGATTGTCAACCATGTGGATGCACAAAATTATGGTGGCAGAGGCATGGATCCGAATCTCATCTATGGAGGCACGGGTGTGTATTCTCTGCAACCACAAGGGTCACGGAAAGTGTCATGTGAGGCACGTGTATTGAAACACTGGAGGCGCGGAAATGAAGTGTCACGCCCAATATGCGACCCTATCCGAGAGGAACTCGAAGGTCCCACCAAGGATAGACCCGCATATTGAAACGCTTTTGCAAGGTGGATATCATTACATCAACATTACATAATAGATGGGGATACATACAAAAGGCACAAATGCTGCAAGAATACATCAATACATCATCCGTAAGATCAACATCCGACTATGGATGAAACACAAACAGAAACTCAAACGACATCCACCCTACTAGCCCAGGCTGCCGACCTGGAACCTATCCCCTGATCGAAGAAGAAGCAGAAGAAGAACTCCGAAAACAAGCAACATCACTCTCGCGTCATGATCATCGCAAAACCTGTACCTGCAACTGTGTTGTAGTAAACTGTGAGCCACGAGGACTCGGCAATCCCATTACCATGGGTATCAAGACTAGCAAAGCTTAATGGGAAAGGAATGGATAAGGTGGTGAGGTTGCAGCAGCGACTAAGCAAGTATGGTGGCTAACTTACGCAAATAAGAGCGAGAAGAGAAGCAATGGAACGGTCGTGAAACTAGCAATGATCAAGAAGTGATCCTGAACTCCTACTTACGTCAAACATAACCCCAAAACCGTGTTCACTTCCCGGACTCCGCCGAAAAGAGGCCATCACGGCTACACACGCGGTTGATGCGTTTTAAGTAAGTCAAGTGTCAAGTTCTCTACAACCGGACATTAACAAATTCCCATCTGCCAAGGCACGGCTCTCGAAAGTTTATACCCTGCAGGGGTGTCCCAACTTAGCCCATTATAAGCTCTCACGGTCAACGAAGGATATTCCTTCTCCCGGGAAGACCCGATCAGTCTCGGAATCCTGGTTTACAAGACATTTCGACAATGGTAAAACAAGACGAGCAAAGCCGCCCGATGTGCCGACAATCCCGATAGGAGCTGCACATATCTCGTTCTCAGGACAACACCGGATGAGACTAGCTACGAGTAAAACCAGACCTCGAGTTTCCCTGAGGTGGCCCCGCAGGCAGCTCAGTTCGGACCAACACTTAGAGAAGCACTGGCCCGGGGGGTTAAAATAAAGATGACCCTCGGGATGCGCGACTCCCAAGGGAAAAAGGCTAGGTGAGGCAAATGTGAAACCAAGGTTGGGCCTTGCTGGAAGAGTTTTATTCAAAGCGAACTGTCAAGGGGGTCCCATAAATCACCCAACCGCGTAAGGGACGCAAAATCAAGGAACATAACACCGGTATGACGGAAACTAGGGCGGCAAGAGTGGAACAAAACACCAGGAATAAGGCCGAGCCTTCCACCCTTTACCAAGTGTATAGATGCATTAACTAAATAAGAGATATTGTGATATCCAACAAAGTTCATGATATCCATGTTCCAACATTGAACAAACTTCTTCATCTTCACCTGCAACTAACAACGCTATAAGAGGGGTTGAGCAAAAAAGGTAGCATAGCCAAACAACGGTTTGCTAGGAAGGGTGACAAAGGTTAGAGGTTCATGGCAATTTGGGAGGCTTGAAGAGCAAGTGATAGGTAGCGCAGCATAGAGATAGAACGAAGCAACTAGCATAGCAATGATAGTAATGATATCCAAGGTGACGGTCATCTTGCCTGAAATCCCGCTAGGAAGAAGAACGAGTCCATGAAGAAGATGAAGCCACGAAGACGAACGAATCCTCACGATCGCAACGAAACAGGAACTAACGAGAAGGAGCACAACCGGAAAGAAGCAAAAAACACGGTAAACACTCAACACATAAACAAGACATGATGCTCAACCAAGTATGATGCATGACAAGGCTACATGAATCTACTCATGGCAAGAGATGATGCATACAAGAACAACACATCAAAGCAAGTTTAAATGAGGCCGGAAACAACATATAACAATTCCGGTAAGTCCTCATATGCAAGTTTCGAAATTGGTCCATATCTGAATAAACCTTATGTTAAAGTTGTTAAACAGCAAGTTAAGATGCACCAAGATGATCTACACGAAATTCTAGTCAAGTTACATATAAAGATCATTTAGTTCGGAGCTACGGCCTAGAAGATATGAGCAAAACAAGTTAAACATAGCATTGATGCAAAATGCATACAAACATCAATCAAACACCTCAAAACAAGGATGCAACATGATAATATGAAACTACATGCAATACTAAGCAAGTTTCATATAGAGCACACTCCAAACGGAGCAACGGTGCAACACATACACTCCAAACAAGATATAACAACAATCTGTCCAAAACAGCAACTAGACATCTTGCAAGCATCAAAACAATATGCTACCGCACCCCCAACATAAAAACAAAAGGCATGGACGTGATGTACACGTAAAGAATGACAAAACCTGAACACTGAGCTATCTCCAGAAATCACTAGAACATGCTCAAAAGGACATGGCAAGATTGCAAATAATAACAGTTCACAGACTTAGCAGAAATCACTGGACATGGCAGAAATAATATCAGGTTGCTAAGTTTAGAGCTATCAAACAACATGCTACAGGAACAGATCATAGCAAAACAAGGCATGGCATGAATCTACTAATTTCATAGAACAAAAGTCCCTTACTGATCACGAGCCAAAAAGGCACAAAAGATATGATGACACCCATGTAAACAGAGTAAGTAATATGACAGATTCAGACTTAGCAGAAAAACTGAGCATGGCAGAAACAACGATAAGTAGGCATGTTTGTGAGCTTGAACCACTCACACAGAGCAATACATGGCAGGACAAGGTAACCAACAGTAAGATGGAAAAATTATGAAGCTAAACATGGCAAGATAAAGTTCATAGGGTGCATGGATCACTAGCAAAACACATGGCAAAACTGAACTTAATGTTAACAGACTGACAGCAACATTATTTAGTAATTTGAGAGCAAGTTTGCAACAAGTTACGGCAGGATATAAATGCAAAAAATGGATTGGATGCCTAGAGCATAACATGTATAACAAAACATCCTTAGTGAACAACTCCAGATTATGCATAGAACTCAGGGTAGCAGCAGGTTTACATGGCATCACAATGTTACAGCTACAGACTTAGCAGAAATGACTAAGTCACAGAAATCAGCAACATAATGAAGGCTATTTTGCATGCTTGTGCTAGTCACCACATAAATCACAAAAATACAAGACAAGCACCTCTGTAAATATGGCATGATGTAGTTCAAAACAGATGTAGACATCAAGCTCAGAGGATGCACAAACAAAATGCAATGAAAAAGACAAATCACCAAGTTACAACAGTTTCAGCAGGTTAACATCATATAGCACTCTTGCAACGATGATTTGGGCATCAAGATGAACTCAAACAAGCATGACACAAAGGAACAAAATGAAGAACATCTCATGATGAACATTTTGATATATTACACGCACAAAACGGAGTTACATGCAAGAAGTTATGGCACGACGAACAAGTGCACAAAATGTAGCAGATCTAGGGACTTGGGGAAAATCGGGGCAGCCTTATGGATCTAGGGTTTCGGGCACGGGAGCCGAGGACGGCCAGAGCTGGGTCGCCGGAGGACGGGGCGGCGCCGGAGGGCGATGGGGGAGGGTCGCCGGCGGGTTGGGGCGGCGGATCCCGCCGGATCTCGCCGGGCGGCGGCGTTGGAGCGGAGGGGCAGCGAAGGCGGCGAGGCACGGCGGAGGGTGGTGGCGGAGGCGGGGCGGCGCCGGCCGGCGGAGGCGGCGGCGGGCGGCGCGGCCACCGGGCGGCGATGGGGCGCCGGCGCGGGGCGGCGTCGGGTCCGGCGGCGGGGCGCTCGGGGCGCGGGAGGTGCGCCGGCTCGGGGCCCGGTCGCGGCACGGGCGGGCCGGCCTCTGGCCCGGCGGGCCGCGGCGCGGCGCGGTGGGGGGCTTCGGCGCTGGGGCTGACATGGCGGCCGCGGGTTGGCCGACGGGCGCCGGTTGGACATGTCCGGCGGCGGAGGGTTTGTCCGGCGGCGCGGCGAGGGTTTGATCTAGGGTTAGGGGTGGATTTGATCCGGAATTTCGGGGGAGGGGGGCTAATTTATAGGTAGAGGGAG
Source organism: Triticum aestivum (assembly GCF_018294505.1). Classification (NCBI taxonomy): domain Eukaryota; kingdom Viridiplantae; phylum Streptophyta; class Magnoliopsida; order Poales; family Poaceae; genus Triticum; species Triticum aestivum. The sequence goes on along the minus strand of NC_057799.1, from coordinate 41,093,402 downwards.
CTAGGGGTGTCCAGAAGAGGTGCGGTTTTCGCCCACACGATCGTGATCGAACGACCGAGAGCATGGAGGGGGTTTGGATGGGCTAGTGGGCTGATTTGAAGGGGTGTTGGGCTGCAAGACAACAGGGGCTTTCGGGGTTACACGGTTAACCGTTGGGGCATCAAACGACCTCCAAATGGAACGAAATTTGACGGGCGGTCTGTCGGTGCTATACCAAGGCCACTCGGCAAATCTCGGCCCATTCTGAGAACGTTTTTCTCCCGCTCACGAAACAAGGTCTGAGAGGGGCGACGTGCGCGCGCGAGAGTATCGGATCGCGAAAGGGACAACGGGGAAAAGGACCGGATGCAAGTTTTGAAAAAACATGCAGATGATGACATGGAAAAATGCAACACGCAAGCAAATGACATGGCAACAACAACGAATAACTGGAAGACACCTGGCGCATCAAATCCGGGGCGTTACATGAAGCCTCTTAGGCACGAGTGTCAACCCAAATGGATATACAAAACTGTGGTGGCAGAGGCATGGGTGAGAATGCTCTGCTGGAGAGGCACCGTTGTGAGCTCTCTGGACCCGCGGGCATCTGGTTCCATGGGCACCTAACAGTCACGGCTTATGTTACGTGAGGCACGTAGATGCAGGCGCTGGAGGCACTGTTGGGGAGCTTCTACACGCACGGGCGTGGCGTTTCTCCAGGCCTGGCTCAGCATAAACCCTCTCTGGGTGCAGAAAAGTGTGCGCAGAAGGCGCCGAAGTAAGGCCTCTACATGTACGTGTACCAACCTTCTTGATACTCAGTTAGAAAAAGCACGATTGTGAAGTTTCTAGACAAAGTTTGAACTCAAGACGAAGAACAGCCGTCATGTCACGAGACACACGGTTTTATTGGCCTACGAATCACGGACTTACTTCGGTATTGGAAAGGTTCCCACTGACGAGTTCATTATTAGTGGGAACATGGTACTGTACTAACAAAGAGTCAGTGTCGTGCCGGTAAAATACTCAGAATCTTTCCGCGGAAACATTCAATGTGCCTGAAGGCACGGATGTTTGCACAGTTACAACACTTTCGTTTGCACAGTTACCACACTTTCTAGTCAAGGATTGTTATGGCAAGCTTACATACGGTACAAAATATTACAAGGGTTGTCTGTTCATGTTTAGACAAAACGCACGTTCAAAAGGGCGCAACAACATGTAACCCTGCAAGCTTGAAGAACTTACTCCAGCTCTGTGTTCAGCAGTCACAGCTGAACGGGTCCGTCAAATCCAGGTATTCAACACGCGTGAGTTTTAAATAGAAGAACCGGTGCTTGCACGCTCCTGATAATATAAGGCGAGCACGTTCAGAAGCCTTTTTGTGCCACAGAAGATCCTTTTGATGCATTTCGTAAAATTCTTCCGTGAAGTCTTGGTCCAAGCGATAGTTAAGCCTCATGGTCTCAAGCTTGCTTGCACTCAGAACAAAGAATCTCACAAATTCAATGTTTACCAAGGAGGGTTCATAGTCATCCAGCGTTACTGTCTTCAAACGAAAGTCATCTCGTTTGACAAACGGTTGGTGCTTACGACGCCATGTATTTGTTTCTCCGCAACAGAGTCCTCCCTAGATGTACATGAAGAATGAAAATACTTAAGCTCTAAAAACAGAGATCCTGTCGGAAGAGCATCCAGTGTAAAGTATTTATTGGATTTTTTGTAGATACGGGTGTATGTAATACTAAAACATGTCTAGCCATGGGTGTATCAATTTATAGACGAATGTAAGACAAGCTTTTTAAGACATACAGTAGAAGTAGTACAGTATGCATGTTATGGGCTTTCAATGTGTGTGAGAATCATCACCTCGATAAACAAGTTCTCAAGGCTTCGAATGCATTGCATCAGGGAAACGGCCACGTCCACTTCAAAACACTTGTTGACGAGCAAAGTCTTAACCGTTTGAAGCACTGTTGACAGCTAACTGCCGGCAAACCCTGTATTGTGCATGCACAACGATTTTAAAAATTGAACAAAAGGTTCCATTACATGAAATTTGTTTACTCTGACAAATGGAGCTGAAAACTAGGTACCTGGATAATTGTAGGGTTACGCGTGACCTTGGATTCAGAGAAAAAATCATGGAATTTGCCCACAATCTCCAGTTTAGGTGCAGACATGACAGTTATCTGCAAGTTGCTGCTGAGAATATCGTTAAGCAACCGCTGAAGTGACGTGGCATCCTCTATAACAAGTTCGCCATGTCCATAGCTAATTCCAATGCTTACAAGGTTACGTCAGTTTATTCTTATGCAACGGCTTTCCATATTCCAAGTAAGCAGTAGGCACCGGAGTGCGGAGCAACTAGAGTGGATGATGCTTTCAAGCGAGATGTCTGATATACCAACGTCAACAAGTGAAAGTCTCTTGAGCAGTGGTAGTTTAAGAGCCTGAACGTAACTGTCTGGTATTTGGCAAAGAGCAAAGGTGGCGGTGTGTAGGGAGGATGCAAACCGAGAGAAGGACGCCGGTGCAAAAGGCGCAGATGATGGGTGTGTGAGTGGTTGTACGACACACTCTCTCACGAAATCTGGGAACGTGTAATAGAACTCGAGCACCTGGAGATTGTTCAGTTTGGATGATTTCAGCCAGGCGTTGACGGCGGAGGGTCTGGACTGGAGGTAGCACGCCGGTATGCAGAGACGGTGAACTGCGCCCCCATGTGCAGAGAGGATGGCTTCCAGAAGGGTCATATCGTCAGTGCCAGATTTGCGAGGGCACCGAGTTCCGAAGTGCCTTTCGCGGGCGAGCTCCTAGGTAGGAGGCGCCACGGAGATTTTCTCGATATGAACTGTTTCTAGAGGCTTAAAAAGACGAGCGGCAGGGATCTCACGGCAGTCGAGATTCAGAGGAGCGGTGGGCCATAAAGGACGCCATCGACGAGCGAGGATGCGAGTACGGATGCTATCCCTGATGGGGAGACAAGAGATGATCTCACCTAGGATGACGTCCGGGTGATCGCTGATGCGGTCCGGACGAGTTTTTTTCCCGTGCTCCTCAGATCCGGTGGGCGAACCCTCACCGGTCCCCGCCGGTACCGCCAAACACCCAGAGGAATGCGTCGTCGGTGGCACGAGCATTGCCCTCTTGGTACGAGAAGCATCGGACTCCATCTAGGAGCGACGGGTGCGGTTGATCTGGAAAGACGGTTTGGAGGACGGAGGTGTTGCAAAACACCATTTATCAAAAAAGTAGTATTTTTTAAGTGATGTCATTGCAAGAACAGTGACATCGGACAGTGGCAACAAGTAGGACTCCATGCCTCCACTTGATTCACGCACATGCCTCTCCGAGCAGCGTGTCACTACAAACATACTGAACACGGACGCACGATCGCAGCTCTTCTTTTTGACATGGGACGCACGGCCGCAAGTCTTCTTCCTAATATGGGACCGTGCCTCCGCTTGCTCGACCAACGTGCCTATCTGAGTACATGACTTAGCTGAAATAATGACAACTGGGAGGCACGACCGTACCCTCTTATACTATATGACCGTGCCTTCACTAACTTCACGGTTGTGCCTCTCTTACTACACAAAGTCAGCTAAGTTAATCAAAGCACAGAGGCATGACCATGAGTCTTCTTAACACACGACTGAACCTGCACTAGGTTCAAGTGCCTCTCGGAGCAAACATGTCGAACTGAGAGACACACCCACAACAACAACAACAACAACCAGAACAACAACAACAGCGACAACAACCACGTTTAGGATCGCATCTGCTTTCAGTACCATAGTCTGAATAAGAATTTGAACTGATAAGTTCTATTAGGTATGTACTATGAGGATTTCAACTGCACTCATAGTTTGCAATAACACACGTACGATACTTAACTTAATACCATAGTAGTTAATATTTATGTGGTGTAATGCCATCCCTCCATCACCGTACACATCTCGCGTCATGCCGTTTTTTTGTAAAGACCGGTGATCACAAGTGAGAGCGAGTCCTCCCCGCGCACAGTGTGCCACTCGATACTTATGAGTACAACGCAATCAACTGTCAGCCTGGCTGCATTTGCAAAAGCAAAAATCCCGGTGATCGCCATCCTTCCATCTTTGTGTATACAGTAGGTGCCATGCAAATCAAGGCTGCTGAAAATTTGAACAAGCCTGATGCTGCCCTTGAGAGGCAAATATCCAAGCTTCATCCTAAGATCATTGGTAACAATAGCTGGGATTTTCTGTACAATAACAAATTATTCTGGCATTAGATTACGAAGACACGCATGTTGACTGTGGTTTAGAGAAAGAAACAATGACGTACCAAACGGTCTGTGTGAACGTTGGTGAAACATAGACGATGCACAAAGGTAATGGCAGGGATGTGTTTAGCATTTAGGACTAGTTTAATCAGGCAAGCCATGTCGATATAGGAAAGTTTTATGCCCCAGATGTAGACTGTCTCGTCTATGTAGCTCATTTCCGATAAACTGAGGCCTTCAAGGGCTAAATAAATGCAACCATGTATTAGCCACTATGTGTGAAGCAATGAATAGAGCAGTTAAAACTAAAATAAACGAATATTGGCTTTTAAAAGGGAAATTACAGTTTTAAACTACATTGTGGGTACAAAGAAAGATTTAATACATTATATCACAGAGATTAAGCACATAAATATCAACGGCATGCCACAGTAAAATTATAATAGATAAATGTTAAACCAGAACAAATATTGATAAGCGATCAGAACATACCAACGGAAGGTTTGGGAAACGCTTTGTGACCTCCTCGAGATTCACTCAACATCAAGTCAATCGGAAAGAAGAAATCTTCTGCTTGCAAATCCAATTTTATAATATCACCATAAAATAGATCATAGTCACGTATCAACTTTTCCCATCCAGGTCCATGAAACTTAGACTTGTGGTTGCAATCTGTAAACTTAATCTTGTAAGACAATTCCTCAGTGGTGTTGTACACAAGGTGTAAATCTTCGTCTTCAAAACCATCCTCGAAAGCTTTATCTTTCCATAAAGAGATCAAAGAAAGGACCTGGTTCCGGTAGTAGCATGGGACATACTGCATAAAAGTAAAATTAAGACAAAGGTATATAAATGTTTTACTGATTTTCAGAAGAAAAAATGCATGAAAGTGTTTTTTTCCTTGAAATTTCTTGGCTTTCAGGCATGGGCACAGGCACCATCTATGACATCTAATTAAACCTATACAAAACAATTGAACTTCTAATTACATCAAGGCCTATAAAATAAAAACAAGCATGCGGAGTATAGTTCGCTCCGAAGGAATACGTGTGGTTGTTGACTGCGGAATAAAGATAACTGCAACAAATACAGTGACGAAGGTTTTTTACTGGCCACGTGTGATTTGGTAGCAAAACTTACCAGGCATGAGTCATAACACTGAGGCAAAGACACAATCAAGAAAGATTGGGCAACATCAGATTCAACACCGGGACAGTTGAGGTTCCTACAAACATCACACGCCATCTTTGTCTGCGAGATGTAACAATATATAAGACTCGGGTTCATTAATTATTAAAAAAATTGTTTCAACACTCCGCTAATAGTACAAAGAATTAATGGATTGTATATCACTGATACACGCTTGTTTCAACGAGTAAGATAGAGCGGAGCGAATGCTGATATGGTGATATCCCTCGATGTTACTGTCTCTGGAAAAAATGAAAAAACACGCACGGACCTCCTCAAATCTACAAGCTTGCAGTGAACTAGCTGGAAAAAAATCAACTGTTGTCCTCCAAGATTATTCCCCTATAGAACCTCTTAAAAGGGGTAAGATATTAACACAAAAACTAAAATTAAAAGGGTAACATACAACAAGAATCCATCTAAAAAACACAGTGCGCAACACGTAAGTATTAAGCAAAGGGGAAAAAATTACTGTATTTCAGAGCAAGTGGGCGAAGCGTAGATCCATCTATGTGGACTGTAGAGTGAGGAAGACGAAGCAAGAAAGACGGAAGGAACCAGAGAAGAAGGGGAGTGGAAGAGCAAGTGACTCGGGAGAGAAGACGCACAAAACGATATATTTATGGAGTAATTATGGAGAGGGAAGTAATTTTTTGTACTATATCTCCGCGTGCCCCCACTTCGAGGAATTAAGAGGTTCGGTGTTAAAGGAAAGTTAGCACCCCGGTTTATAGGCCCCTACAAGATCCTTGAACGCAGAGGAGAAGTTGCATACAAGCTGGAATTGCCAGAAGGATTGTTAGGAGTTCACGATGTCTTCCATGTTTCCCAGCTGAAGAAATGCCATGCTGAGATGGCCGATATTCCTTTGAGAGACACAGTGCCCCTAGAGGCCATACAACTTGACAGTGATCTTACTTATGAGGAGAAACCTGTCAGAATTCTCGAGACTACGAACAGAGTTACCCGCAGCAAGATCATCAAGTTCTGCAAGGTTCTGTGGAGCCACCAATCCGAGGAGGAAGCCACCTGGGAGCGAGAAGAAGATCTCCGTCGAGACCAGCCGCACCTATTTTCTAGCCAACCCGAATCTCGAGGGCGAGATTCATCATAAGGTGGGTAGGTTTGTAACATCCCAAATTTTCAATTCGGAATGTTTTACAATTATTAGCTAAGCATCTATGCATTTGTTTGAATTGAGTGGCATTTGGAAATTTCAGAGGCATTTGAGTTTTATTTGAATTTGAATTTGAATTGGCAATTGAAATTTATTTCAAAAGAAAAACTGACAAATACTTGTGCAAACATATGAGAGGAGCAAACATGACACTCCAAAAAAAATGTCAGAAGAAAATATTGCCAAAAGGTTTGAATTCAAATTTGAATTTTATTTGGAATTTGCAGAAAATGTTTTTTTTAGTTTCTGTTTTTCCTCTGGAAAAATGTGCATCTCGCAGGATTTATTTTTCTGATTTTATTGATATATATATATGTCCTATATAAAAATATTATATTTTTATCTACATTTTTTTCCTCCATGTCTTAATTCAAAAAAAACAAGGCGCCAGCGAGGCCAACCGGCCCAGCCAGCGCCGAGCCGCAGCCCACCAGCGACCGAGCCGGCCTCCCCCAGCGCCCGACGCACGAACCCTCTCCCCTCGGTCGCCCGTTCGCTCCCCTCTCTCTTCCCCCCCCCCCCCCCCCCCTGACCCATCGGCCCCACCCTTCTCTTTCCCCTCGCGCACGACACGCCGCACCGGAGCACGCGCAGAGCACGCCCGACACCGCGATCTTCTCGGGATCGTGATCCCGAGTCGACCCCTCGCCCACGCTTATGCCCTATATAAACCCCTCGCTCTCCTCTTCTGAACCCCCCAAAAAACCTACCCCAACTCCCACCATAGATCGCGCCCTCGCCAAACGCATCTCACCACCGCCGCCTCGGTTCGCCGCCGCTTCTGCCACTGGTGAGCATCCCACTTGCTTCCAAGTTCCTCCACCCGAACCGCCACAACCTTTTACACCCCTCTGACATCATCTCTCCACCCAGGACCCACCGAAGTCGCTGCTCCAAGCTCGTCCGCCGGCCGCCGGAGTTGCAGCTCACCAGGGCGCTGCCGTCAACGCCCCGGCTGTTCTCGTCGCCCCCGAGCACCACCGAGACCACCACCGACCCCGCCTCGACCCGCCGCACCTCCCCGACAACTTCACTGACGCCGGAGACCGCCGGAGACGCCGCCCCAATCGACGCCGAGCTGCCTCGCCGTCGTCCCGCCATCGTCGAACCGCTGTAAGCCGCCGGCCTCCTCTCCACCGTTGGATCTTTAGTTTATGACCCAGATTAGAATAGCGAAGGGTTAGGGTTTTTTTAAATTAGATCGGTTTTAGTTTTGGTTTTATTCCGGTTTAGTTCCTGGTTTACTTAGACCGGCCCGATCGGTTTATTTCTGTTAGCCCATGGACGTAGTGGTCTATTAATTGCTTTGGCGCTGTTTAGTTTTAGAGCGCTCACTGTTTCGGCCCGTTAGCGCGTTAGTTTTTTTTTGTCTTTTAGGTTATATAATATTTTTAGTTGATTATCTTTGCTCTGGTTTTCAAATTTCCTATAGTTTCTGTAGAAAATAGATTTGGTCATGTTTAAGTTTTTAAAAATTGTTTTTTATTAGCTTTAGTCATATTAGTATTTCTGCTATAAATTGAGCTAGAATTAATATTTTTAGGTGATTCTTTTTTGCTCTGCTTTGTTTTGACCTTGCCTAGCAGTAGGAATTTTATTTGGGTATTTTTAGTCTTTATTAAAAATAGTTTTACACGAAAACAAGCTTTTCTAGTTTTTTTAGTTGTCTGTTGTTTCCTGTTGTTCTAGTTATATTAGAATTTTATTTTACCTCTGTTATAGTTTATATTAGATTAGTTTTTTTAGTTACAGAGGATGAACTTTTATTTACAGCAAAAGAAAATGTTTATTTTATTTATTTTCTACTCATGCTAGTTGTCGGCTTGTAGTTCAATTGGTTTTCTTTGGTTTTGGTTTGAGTGCTTGTGTGATTTCCGTTAGCTTGCTGTTATGTTAAAAAAATTGTATGCTTATGTATTCATTGTTTTCTTCGAATAGAATTTCCGGAGTGCGAAGCTTGCTATCACGAGTCACTAGCGTTCGAAGACCGTCAACCAGGCAAGTCATTTGATCATGTTCTTCAATACCTATGATTTGTTGCATTTAGAATTATTCGTCCCCACCATGCATACAGTAGGAGAATTTTAAGTTATGTTCTTGAGTAGTATCATGTGGTAGGTTGAACCCAATTCCCCTTGTTACCATTGCCTGGGACGATGTAGTTTATTTTGCTATGCTCGTAGACGGGGTTGGTTGAGAGATTCATAAGGGAGATGTGAGAGTCAAGATGATGACAACCCCATGACTTCAAGCTCAAGATGGACATCAAATTCACTATTGGGTGGAGGACGTGTGACACCCCAAAATTTTGACCTTGTTTTATTTATTAAAATGTTGCCAGGAAATAAAACTTTTCCAATCGTCAAGTTTTAACTTTTGTGATTTTGGATTTATACCTCTTATGGGAAAAACCTTCAAAATGTATTTTTGACTTGTGTGCCCTCTTTATAAAATCAATCCTTTATCAGTGGATTTATTTGCATAATTATTTTTCATAAGTTTTAATTCTTTTAAAATGATCTTCCATAAATTTGGAGCTCCTTTTTGCACTGCAACCATTTGATAAATGCTTCTAAAAAATTCCACCAAAATTTGGGGATGTCATGTGATGGTTCCACATCACTTTTGTGCAAGAATACCTTCTGGCCATTGGAGATTTTGGGCCCTTCACCAACTTTTCCAATCTGGTCCAGTAGGCACTTTTGCACTACAACCCATTTAAACATTTCTTTAAAATTTCTTCCAAGGGTTTGAAGATGTCAATGGATGTATACAATTCATCTTCAAGCAAAAACCCAGTGATGTTCTTTGAAAAATTTGAGTGGATCAGCCTCTTTTGCATTCTGGTCCAATTTGATGATTTGTACTGCAACCTTATTTTCCTTTGCTCTAGTAACCCTGAGCTTTTTCCTACTTGTAGCCCTCCCTACCAAACTCTTAAGTCCAGGAGATTGTGCTCATTGGAGGTTTTGAAGTGCATGCTTTAAACCCTTTTTCTTTCTGTCCAAAACCGGAGTTTTGCAAAACTTGCACTATCAACTTTCTGCTTTTGCCAAACTAATCATACCATCATCTCCTACACCTAAAGAGACACTGATCTGGAGAGTTTGACCACTCCAAGAGTTATCTAAGTGCCTATGGCATTCTGTCGAACACCTGGTGTGCACAGCCACTTTTGGCAAGCTCTCTGGTTTGCATTGTGGACTTGAACTCCTGACCTATCCACCTTGTCCACTGAGTGTCTTGCTCCCCCTACCTCCATCCTGTGCAGTGCCAGCTCCACCCTCGAGCTCTAGAGCGCGCTGGCATTTCGTCGAACAGGTGCCGTGCGTGCTCTGGGCGCGCCCAGAGCGCACGTTTTGCACGCGCGCGCACTACGCCGACACGCCACACTGCCGCACTCGACGCGACCCGACCCTGGCTCCCACTGCACCGCTGAACCGCGCACTAGCCGCCCCCTGCTCCACGGTATCTCTGGCGCCCTGTTGCGCCGCTGGCCGCGCCCTTGGCGGCACGCCGGCGTCGGCAGCGGATTCCACCGCGAACGGCGCCGCCCAAACCACCAGCGCGCGCCAGCTGCCTCAGAGCACAGGCCGTGCTTATCCTCCCGCTCGTCGCAACGCGTTCGTCGCCGCCACGATGCCCTGCAACTACAGCAACGGCTGTCGCCGGCGATCCTATCTTCTACCGCCACGGTCCACCCACGAGCGCCTATATAAAGGGAACCCCGAGCCCCTCCGAGCACTCAGGCGACATCAGGCCCTCCCCGTAGAGCTCCCCTAGCAGTAGATTGACCGGAGAGGACCGTCCTCCCCAACTCCGGCCAGTTCGGCCGCCGCTAGGCTCCGGTGCGATTCGTCGCAACCGGCCACCCTCTCGCCCAACCAGCACCACCAGTCGCTCCCTCTGGTCCTTGCGGGGCTGCCCAGCTGCTCATCTTCGATCAGAGACCACCGGAGCACAAAAAGCACTTCGCCACCGTAGCCCTCTCCGCCGCGGAGCTCGCCGCCGGCGACTCCTTCCACCTCCGCCGACCCAACAATCACCCAGAGGATCGCCGCGGTCTAGCCAACCCATCCCTACCCGCAGATGCCCTCGAGGAGCCGCCGTTCGTCGCCGGCGACCGCCGGAGCCTCGTCACCGTTCGGGCACAGAGAAAGGAGGGAGAGGTTGACCAGTCAAACCTGACTAGTGGGCCCTCTGGACCCACTGTCAGTGACCCGCTCCCCCGCGTTCTCTGGTTAAGTGGTAGCGCAAAGACCGGAGTACGTCTCCTCTGTTTTGAAAACGCATTCTTCCCCCGCAGTGTTTTCCTTTTTCTGGTTTTATTTAAAAACAGAGTTGACCAAACTTTGACTGGCTATATCTTTTAAAATAAAACTCCAAATGAGTTGATTCTTTTTCCTACCTCTCTCAAATTTCATCTAGTTTATTTTAAGATTTATTTCAAAATTATTTGAGACAGGTTTTGGTACTGTGTTTGAAATATTTGTATTTGTGTATTTTGCAAAATAGGATTTTTGGAGGAAAAGGAAAGCTTCCAATAAGTGCATCCTTTGCATACTTTTGAAGGCAAGCATTTCTGAACTCTGGCATAATATTTTGTTGAGGTGTTTTGATGCGATCACAACACCTTGTGACTTGGAGTATGTGGTAGTTTATGTATCGGTATAGTCTCGTGCATGAGTGCACTTTGGAGTTGTTTTGTGGTCAGCAATGGATACACTACTGATTTGGATCATCCTCGTGAGCTTCTCTTGCACACCGGTAGGAAGCCGGGAAAGTCGTGGTCTTGGGTAGACACGAGCTTGTCCCTAATCCCTCGTCGAGACGAGTATGCCCGGCATAGCATGGTGAGGCTCGAGGAGTGGTGATTTATTTCACTAGTGGTATTATTGATGGTGGATACTTGGACCACCTGAGTCGGTTGTAGACCGAGTCTTGATCAATAGCTTCCTTTTGTTGGTACCACCACTTGTCCCTGCAGGGGACAGGGTATGGTTCAGTAGGTTGTCAACCCCTTTCCAAAGCACACACCGTACAGAGAGGCCGTGATGAGGGTCCCATGGCCATGGATTAAAGCCTGTCATTCGATCTGGGGGCATGGGTGTTTCGGTTGTAGCCGAAGGGGATAGCTTCCCCAGTTTGCGCGCGGTATAAATTTTGTGATCCCATGCTACGTCGATGTTGTAGCCTCCCCACTTAGAGTTTTGCTTGGCAGGTGTCGTGGGTGATTACAGACACTGGTGAGTTAAGCTGGTGTGTGCAGGTCAGGCGTGTTTTCAATCAAAGGACCGTAGACGGAATTAGTCCCGAGGGACTAAGTAAATCCGTTACTCATGGGAAATGGTACTCCCTCTGCAGAGGATATATCCTGTTGGATAGTCATGTCCTTGAGTAAAGACCACAGTCTGAGTTGAGTCTGGTAACGGTATTCGGATGGAGAGCGATTTAATTAGAACTATGTTCGGTTTTCGGATGGAGAAACGACTGTACTAAATTTTATTTATGATTGTGGCCCCTATGGATTATGATCTTTATTATTCTGGACTAACCTTTTATTTTATGTATATGATTGAGTATCCCTGGAATGGTCCTACCCCCTGGATATTCGCTGTGATTATTTTCTTTTTTCTTATAAGCCCCTTTCTGTGGTGTCGCTTAGACGCCCGACTGCGGCATGCTTATTGTTCTTTTATCTTTTATAAGCCCTTTATGTGGTGTCGCCCCGACGCCCGACTGCGGCATTATTATTTCTGCATTTTCCACTCGAGGAGTCATTCAGACACTCGTTTGGCACCTGTATTATTATTCCGCATTTTCCGCTCGAGGAGTCTTGCAGACACTCGTTTGGCACCAGTATCACTATTCTGCATTTTCCGCTCAAGGAGTCTTTCAGACACTCGTTTGGCACCCAGTATTTTACTTTGAATTATTTTAACCACATGTGTGCATCATGGTTTTCGTACCTTTTCGTGACAGACGTGTGATTACATAATAATCCAGAGCATGTTTTTGATCTATTATACCCGTGTTCTTAATGTTTGCGAGTACATTCAAACGTACTCACTGGCTTGTCCCTGGCTATTGTCTTGGCCAGATTCCTTGCTCGGAGTTAAGCATCGCGGTAACAACCTCGGAACCTGCGCGTTGGCGTGTGCAGCCTCGCGAAGATAGGAGTTATCCTGGTCAGCTGTTCTTGTGGGAAATGGAGTCCCATAGACGCAGATGTACCCAATCGCTTCCACCCTCAACCACTAGCAAACCAAAATGTTGTACGCTTAGGCCTGAATGGTCTTGTACTACATATTTTTGTACTTGCTTGGATTTCCTTGTATCAAGTTGGTGCCTCATCAGCTAACAGTAATCCTGGGGCTGGTGAGCTCACAGGCCGTATTTCTGGGAATTTATATCCCGAAAATCCGGTCGTGACAGACTTGGTATCAGAGCCAGGCTGACCATTGGCTAATCCTATCTTAGCCAGGTCAATAAACCTAGGTTAACCAAACCACCAGACCTTAGCCTAACCCCCGGTCAAGCTTCCCGCGTAAGGTAGCCCCACAGTGACCCGACGCCCTTTTCGGCGGACTGTGCCCAACCTATCCGCCTAGCCCATCGATCACGCGCCAGTGACCGACACCCAACCCGTCTCTATCGCAAGCGTGCGGAGGAAGGCTCTGTCCCCCTTTTCCTATAAAAAGGGCACGCTAGCCTCAATCACAACACAGCCTCTTTCCCCCGAACCGAGCCACGATGCCTGGCCCCATTGTTCACAATGAGACCACAGCGACCAACCTTGGAGGTTTTGTGACCGTGCTCGCAAACCTCACCCGACGTGCCTATGCGTTAGAAGAGCCTCCTGAGTATGTTGTGTACCAGGGACCCATGTACGGTGAGAGCCGTCAGTACTGGGCCACTGCGCACATCTACGGTAGGGGTCTGTCGCCAGAACGCCCCTACAGGTTCACTGGAAGGACAACTTCCTTCGAGCCGCAAGCCATCCAACTGGCAGCCCGCGAAGCTATAGTTCAACTCCGGCACCTGTCGCCAGAGTTAACTGTCGCTCGTTCTACTACTACCCCAGTCGTGACGGGTATGGTAGGCCACCCCAAGTTGCCGACGGAGACCACGAGACGGATCCTGCGCTGTTGCATCTGGTGTGCTATGTAAGCGCACTAGAACAACTGTTCGACCAGGTCACTCTTGATCTGATCGCAGCTCGTGGAGAGCTGGTTCGCCGAGCCCCGGGGAGGAGGGAAGCGGAGGCCGCCACCGACAACCCAGTCGTGCTGTTCGGACACCCGATCGATCCCTTGAGGTCTGCGCCAGCCATCAACCAGAGCACTTTGGTGACCCCAGAAGCGCTTCATCGCCTTTTGGAAACCCATTCCAACGGGATTTGGGCCAACAACCACCGGGATGGGCATCACCATCTCCCCGACCCTGCAGCACCTCAGCCTCAACCAGCAAACCCCGACGGTGAGAACCGTGGAGGAGCATCGGCGTCCGCAAGGCCAGCCCACTTAGCCATTAACGAAGTAGACTAAGTCGCTCAAAGTTGTATCGAGCCTTAGTTTTCCTACGCTTTGTAATGTGTGGCCTTGTATCGCTTTTGTTGCATGCTGTCTGTTGAGCGCTCTTATTTTTGGAGTAGTAGCTATGCATGTGTACGTTGGCGTACAGTGGCATTTTTTTCGGACGCAGCTACCTAGACCAACCCCGTCAATGCCCACAGTAATGCGTCACCTTTATGTGATGTGCATGTCTGTGGCTTTGACCCGAGAACAGGATCGGCGTGCAGTCACCCTTTCCCCCAGTGTTAAACCCAGCCCCGGTGCTATATAAAGGCCACTTCGTGACCTTGCCGAGCACCCCTCGCCTTTGTGCGCAGCGCTCACAGCCATTCCTTGCCATGTCGACCCCCAGCATTTGTCTGAGAACCCCAGACGCAACCCCGGGTAGCTTTGTCAAATTATTGTGGGACTTTACCTGCAGCACTATGAGTGCCACCCGTCCACCCCAGTACGAGTTGCTCAAATCGAGGATCACTCCATCCACCTCGAAGTATTGGGCAATGGTGCACATCCCTCCCGCATACCCAAACCAAGATCCAACGAAAGTCTCCTTCGTGGGGAAATCCATGCCAACTCCGCAGATGGCCATAGAAGCTGCTGCGTACGAGGCGCTCACTCGTCTTCGATTCGCAGTGCCCTATGCCAGCGAGCGAGGATACTATTATTTTCCGAGCCGTGCAACACCCGGAGAAGTTGCATCTTTTCCCGGTGGGCGCATTGAGAGGGATCCGGTACTGGCCAACCTTGCCCAGTACGTCATTGCCCAGGAGCGTTTAACTCAGCGAGTAATGGATTATCTCCAGAACCTCGCTGATTTAAATCCTCGGATCGCTATTGGCAGACCACTGAGGCCTGACCAAGAAGGGCGCATTCATCGTCTGGTCAACCCGCTTCCCCCGATAGAAGAGGAGTGTGCCCCAGTGCCAGAAGCGTTTTCTCAGGACCCTGTCGCTTTGCCGTTTTCTTTGTAAACGCCTCCGATGTATTTATTGTCCAGTACTTGTATTTATGTGTTGCAGCATGTTCGTAAAATCCTTGTGCAAACGGATCCGATTTTCTTTAGTTCCTGTTTTGTGAGCAGTGTTACTGCTGTTAGCTTTGTTTTAATTATTTCTCCTCTCGCAACATGTTTTCGAGGAGATTTCTTTTCCCCGAGTTATTGCTGCGTATATATGCATTTTCCCGGCATAGATTTTTATTCGCGCATCATCGTTACAGCAAACTCTCAGCAGCCACCACTCGACCACGAGCACTGTTACAAATCCTTGAGCACATTTTTGCGCCTATCTAACCACACTCGAGGACACCACAGTCTCCGTAAGAGGGATTTCTGTGTGTCCATTCGAGCGCGAGCTGCCCCGGCACCCCGACGGCAGTCGGCCCCGATGCCGCGCCTAATCCACATGATCGCCGCCACCGCGAAGAGCTAACACTCGTGCGGCAGCATCACGACGATCATCCAGGATCATCGCACACAGCAGCACGGAGAACCCCAGCAGCACCGCCAAGCCTCCACACACCAGGACCACATACCAGTCCGGCATTGCCTCCGCCATTAGAGCCTCGGCCCGAGCTCCTGCCAGCAGCTATGGAGGAGAAGGAAGGAGGCGTGGAAGCGAGGCCGGGTGTGAGGAAGAAGAGAGGAGCACCGCGGGCGTTTTATAGCCCGAGATCGGTGTACGGTGGGCGAGGCCCACCAGCGCCACCCGTCGCTCGGCCGCCGGTGTTCGGAGGCGAGTCCGCGAGCAGTGCCGATAGCGCCCTGGCCCGCGAGGTGAGTGCACGCTGCACCGGCAGCTAGCACGCCGCGCACTACCATGGTACGGCCTCGATGCCCTACGAGCTAGGCATCGCCGGTGGAGGAGGCACGGGAGGACGCGCGAGAGAGAGAAAGAGCCAGAGGAGGGAGAAGAGGCCGACAGTGGGCCCTGGGCCCACCTGTCAGCCAGAGAGAGCACTGTGCTCTCGGCTGCGACCAGCGTATTTTTGTAATTTAGAATTTATTCTAAATTACTGTATCCTCGTAGAAATATCTCCTTTTTTTCCCTAACCGTGGATTTTTCCACGCTACACCAGTGTACCACACTGTGGTTTTACACCACTTATTACCCTCTCACTGTAGCCGTTTTGTTTTTGTGCATTTGAAGGATTCCTTTGATAAAAACAATTTTATTTCAAAACAACTTTTAACAAATCTCGAGGACGAGATTTTTCTTAAGGGGGGTAGTGTTGTGACACCCCAAAATTTTGACCTTGTTTTATTTATTAAAATGTTGCCAGGAAATAAAACTTTTCCAATTGTCAAGTTTTAACTTTTGTGATTTTGGATTTATACCTCTTATGGGAAAAACCTTCAAAATGTATTTTTGACTTGTGTGCCCTCTTTATAAAATCAATCCTTTATCAGTGGATTTATTTGCATAATTATTTTTCATAAGTTTTAATTCTTTTAAAATGATCTTCCATAAATTTGGAGCTCCTTTTTGCACTGCAACCATTTGATAAATTCTTCTAAAAAATTCCACCAAAATTTGGGCATGTCATGTGATGGTTCCACATCACTTTTGTGCAAGAATACCTTCTGGCCATTGGAGATTTTGGGCCCTTCACCAACTTTTCCAATCTGGTCCAGTAGGCACTTTTGCACTACAACCCATTTAAACATTTCTTTAAAATTTCTTCCAAGGGTTTGAAGATGTTAATGGATGTATACAATTCATCTTCAAGCAAAAACCCAGTGATGTTCTTTGAAAAATTTGAGTGGATCAGCCTCTTTTGCATTCTGGTCCAATTTGATGATTTGTACTGCAACCTTATTTTCCTTTGCTCTAGTAACCCAGAGCTTTTTCCTACTTGTAGCCCTCCCTACCAAACTCTTAAGTCCAGGAGATTGTGCTCATTGGAGGTTTTGAAGTGCATGCTTTAAACCCTTTTTCTTTCTGTCCAAAACCGGAGTTTTGCAAAACTTGCACTATCAACTTTCTGCTTTTGCCAAACTAATCATACCATCATCTCCTACACCTAAAGAGACACTGATCTGGAGAGTTTGACCACTCCAAGAGTTATCTAAGTGCCTATGGCATTCTGTCGAACACCTGGTGTGCACAGCCACTTTTGGCAAGCTCTCTGGTTTGCATTGTGGACTTGAACTCCTGACCTATCCACCTTGTCCACTGAGTGTCTTGCTCCCCCTACCTCCATCCTGTGCAGTGCCAGCTCCACCCTCGAGCTCTAGAGCGCGCTGGCATTTCGTCGAACAGGTGTCGTGCGTGCTCTGGGCGCGCCCAGAGCGCATGTTTTGCACGCGCGCGCACTACGCCGACACGCCACACTGCCGCACTCGACGCGACCCGACCCTGGCTCCCTCTGCACCGCTGAACCGCGCACTAGCCGCCCCCTGCTCCACGGTATCTCTGGCACCCTGCTGCGCCGCTGGCCGCGCCCTTGGCGGCACGCCGGCGTCGGCAGCGGATTCCACCGCGGACGGCGCCGCCCAAACCACCAGCGCGCGCCAGCTGCCTCAGAGCACAGCCCGTGCTTATCCTCCCGCTCGTCGCAACGCGTTCGTCGCCGCCACGATGCCCTACAACTACAGCAACGGCTATCTCCGGCGATCCTATCTTCTACCGCCATGGTCCACCCACGAGCGCCTATATAAAGGGAACCCCGAGCCCCTCCGAGCACTCAGGCAACATCAGGCCCTCCTCGTAGAGCTCCCCTAGCAGTAGATTGACCGGAGAGGACCGTCCTCCCCAACTCCGGCCAGTTCGGCCGCCGCTAGGCTCCGGTGCGATTCGTCGCAACCGGCCACCCTCTCGCCCAACCAGCACCACCAGTCGCTCCCTCTGGTCCTTGCGGGGCTGCCCAGCTGCTCATCTTCGATCAGAGACCACCGGAGCACAAAAAGCACTTCGCCATCGTAGCCCTCTCCGCCGCGGAGCTCGCCGCCGGCGACTCCTTCCACCTCCGCCGACCCAACAACCACCCAGAGGATCGCCGCGGTCTAGCCAACCCATCCCTGCCCGCAGATGCCCTCGAGGAGCCGCCGTTCGTCGCCGGCGACCGCCGGAGCCTCGCCACCGTTCGGGCACAAAGAAAGAAGGGAGAGGGAGACCAGTCAAACCTGACTAGTGGGCCCTCTGGACCCACTGTCAGTGACCCGCTCCCCCCGCCTTCTCTGGTTAAGTGGTAGCGCAAAGACCGGAGTACGTCTCCTCTGTTTTGAAAACGCATTCTTCCCCCGCAGTGTTTTCCTTTTTCTGGTTTTATTTAAAAACAGAGTTGACCAAACTTTGACTGGCTATATCTTTTAAAATAAAACTCCAAATGAGTTGATTCTTTTTCCTACCTCTCTCAAATTTCATCTAGTTTATTTTAAGATTTATGTCAAAATTATTTGAGACAGGTTTTGGTACTGTGTTTGAAATATTTGTATTTGTGTATTTTGCAAAATAGGATTTTTGGAGGAAAAGGAAAGCTTCCAATAAGTGCATCCTTTGCATACTTTTGAAGGCAAGCATTTCTGAACTCTGGCATAATATTTTGTTGGGGTGTTTTGATGTGATCACAACACCTTGTGACTTGGAGTATGTGGTAGTTTATGTATCGGTATAGTCTCGTGCATGAGTGCACTTTGGAGTTGTTTTGTGGTTAGCAATGGATACACTACTGATTTGGATCATCCTCGTGAGCTTCTCTTGCACACCGGTAGGAAGCCGGGAAAGTCGTGGTCTTGGGTAGACACGAGCTTGTCCCTAATCCCTCGTCGAGACGAGTATGCCCGGCATAGCATGGTGAGGCTCGAGGAGTGGTGATTTATTTCACTAGTGGTATTATTGATGGTGGATACTTGGACCACCTGAGTCGGTTGTAGACCGAGTCTTGATCAATAGCTTCCTTTTGTTGGTACCACCACTTGTCCCTGCAGGGGACAGGGTATGGTTCAGTAGGTTGTCAACCCCTTTCCAAAGCACACACCGTACAGAGAGGCCGTGATGAGGGTCCCATGGCCATGGATTAAAGCCTGTCATTCGGTCCGGGGGCATGGGTGTTTCGGTTGTAGCCGAAGGGGATAGCTTCCCCAGTTTGCGCACGGTATAAATTTTGTGATCCCATGCTACGTCGAGGTTGTAGCCTCCCCACTTAGAGTTTTGCTTGGCAGGTGTCGTGGGTGATTACAGACACTGGTGAGTTAAGCTGGTGTGTGCAGGTCAGGCGTGTTTTCAATCAAAGGACCGTAGACGGAATTAGTCCCGAGGGACTAAGTAAATCCGTTACTCGTGGGAAATGGTACTCCCTCTGCAGAGGATATATCCTGTTGGATAGTCATGTCCTTGAGTAAAGACCACAGTCTGAGTTGAGTCTGGTAACGGTATTCGGATGGAGAGCGATTTAATTAGAACTATGTTCGGTTTTCGGATGGAGAAACGATTGTACTAAATTTTATTTATGATTGTGGCCCCTATGGATTATGATCTTTATTATTCTGGACTAACCTTTTATTTTATGTATATGGTTGAGTATCCCTGGAATGGTCCTACCCCCTGGATATTCGCTGTGATTATTTTCTTTTTTCTTATAAGCCCCTTTCTGTGGTGTCGCTTAGATGCCCGACTGCGGCATGCTTATTGTTATTTTATCTTTTATAAGCCCTTTATGTGGTGTCGCCCCGACGCCCGACTGCGGCATTATTATTTCTGCATTTTCCGCTCGAGGAGTCATTCAGACACTCGTTTGGCACATGTATTATTATTCCGCATTTTCCGCTCGAGGAGTCTTGCAGACACTCGTTTGGCACCAGTATCACTATTCTGCATTTTCCGCTCGAGGAGTCTTTCAGACACTCGTTTGGCACCCAGTATTTTACTTTGAATTATTTTAACCACATGTGTGCATCATGGTTTTCATACCTTTTCGTGACAGACGTGTGATTACATAATAATCCAGAGCATGTTTTTGATCTATTATACCCGTGTTCTTAATGTTTGCGAGTACATTCAAACGTACTCACTGGCTTGTCCCTGGCTATTGTCTTGGCCAGATTCCTTGCTCGGAGTTAAGCATCGCGGTAACAACCTCGGAACCTGCGCGTTGGCGTGTGCAGCCTCGCGAAGATAGGAGTTATCCTGGTCAGCTGTTCTTGTGGGAAATGGAGTCCCATAGACGCAGATGTACCCAATCGCTTCCACCCTCAACCACTAGCAAACCAAAATGTTGTACGCCTAGGCCTGAATGGTCTTGTACTACATATTTTTGTACTTGCTTGGATTTCCTTGTATCAAGTTGGTGCCTCATCAGCTAACAGTAATCCTGGGGCTGGTGAGCTCACAGGCCGTATTTCTGGGAATTTATATCCCAAAAATCCGGTCGTGACAGGACGGTTGATGGGCACCCTGGAGCAACCAGCGGATGGCCGGGATGCATGGAGAAGCGCCATGACATCTTGCGGAAATCTTCACCCAGCCACGAAGAGACGGATGGATACCCCTTGACCGGAAGCTTACCTGTGCAGCCGCAAGCCATTATGGGCTCTGGCTTGGTCGACCCTAGGCGTGACTCTGGACGGACGGTCCTACGAGATGTAGAAGAACGGTAGGATTGGATGGGCAACGGCAGTGGCCCAGAGGAACTCTATGGAAGACCCTGTTTCGTTCGTCCCGTCTTCAAACACCAAGCAGTGTGAGGACATAAAGGAGGGAACGATTCTTGCGGGTAAAGTGCACAAGACTCTGCAGAGTGAAAACCTAATCGATTAGCCGTGTCCCTGGTTACGGACAAATGAGCCTCTGGAATTGGAGTATTTCAGAAATCTCAACACTAAACATATTGATTAATTGATGGGTTATTAATAATTTCAGGTATGAGACACTGGTTGGCGGAACCATCTCATTAACAACCAACATTTTGTAGTAATTTCAAACAAGTCCTTGTTGTAGGGAAAAATTAGCTTTTTCGCAAAAACAGAAAAACTTAGAGCCCCACAGCCAAAATGCATATAGTGTTAGTAATTTTATTGTTGTTCTCTCTTCATGACTTGCCGGCATATTCAAAATGCTGACCTACACGGCTGCAATGTCTCATGTTGCAGAGGAGTTTTCCGACCAGGAGTGAGGCTACGATCTACGCTTGGCAATTGCCCTATGGAGTCGGATGAACTCACTATTCGTCTAAGCTTCCGCAACTTTATTTTAGTTTATTTTTCATGAGTTGGCCTTCGGCCGAATTTATTATGATGTAATAAAGACTTGATATGAGAATCGTGTAATAAATTCAGGTGTGATTGAACTTTGAATCTTTTCATCAATGTACTGTGTGTGCCAGCATGATCTTGGGATGGTACAGCTACACAGAGACTTAACCGATTTCAGTTCGGGTCGTTACAGCTAGGCTGTTGCCACATTTGTTTTTTCACCCCTTTTTTATCTCCTTGCCGGCAGGTAAATTTAAATATCCATCGCAGCTTTGCTCTGGTCTTTGGGTGCGGCAGGCGCGGCAGGATTTTTAATTTTTTGATTGACGGGAGCAAGCGTGGCAGCATTTTTAATTTTTTGATTGACAGGAGCAGGCGAGGCAGCAATTAGTCACGATGACTCCGCCTGTAAAACCCACTGCTCGCTGATGTGAAAAGTCGTCGACTGGTGTTTTCCCATGGTGAAAACCAAATGATTCACCTCGCTCCTCGGCTGGCTCCCTTCGCTCTCCCGTAGATTGCATTGCCTTTCAGCCGTTTCGCCCCCTTTGCTTCCTCTCCCCATTGCTTCTACCTGGTGCCATGGCGGCGCAGTAGATCACGGAGTCTGAGGTGAGGCGCCAGACACAGGAGCTCCAGGCCAAGGATGCGGAGCTCATGGCCAAGGACGTGGAGCTCCGTGAGCTCAAGGAAGAGAGGAGTGTCATGCTCCTCCGTTATGTGCGGGAGTTCACGGAGCTTCAAAAACGACAGGCGTCCACCACAAAGATGCTCGAGGCGTCGGCGGCGTTGCTGCAGAAAGCGGGAGATACGTTAGGCCATCATGGGAGCCAGCTGGAGCTCGAGCGGGCCGATTGTGACGAGGTCCAGGATCGCCTCCGCCACTTGGTGGACCAAGTTGTCACGCACATGTTGCGGCTGCACGCTGCCTCGTGCCAGGGCGACCATGCCGGCCGTCGGGCTAAACCCGTTCGACCACCCCGTCAACTTCAACAAGCTCCTTCTGCACCTATATCCCCGAGGAGCTGAGCTGTCTCCGCGCGATGATGGGGGCGGAGCTGGACAAGGAGGGGTTGCAGGCTGCCATCTCCGTTGCCGGGCGAATCCTCTCAGGCTCCGTCACTGGAATCCATTCATGCCATTGGACGCCGTCTTTGACGAGCTGGCTCTTGTCGACCGAGAGCGGGCTCTGCGGGCGGTTGCACCCTGCATCACCAACGTCGTGCGCCTCAAGAAGCAGAGGGACTTCGGTGGTGTTTAGGCGTCCTCTGCATGGCCATGTCCATGTCTCGATGCAACATGACCGTTGGATCAAACTCAGACGGTGCAGACCGGTCACTGTAGCACAAAGCGTGTGGGTGTGTTTGGTTGCATTCTCATCTCAATATAGTTGTTCCCTCTTCGTGTATTTGTGTTAACCTACTAGTGTGGACTCATGCACCCTTCATGCACTCTGTCAAACACCCAAAAGTGGGTCGAGAAGGGAACTTTTGCTCCCATCCCGTGCACCCTTCATACACCCTGCCTAACAATGATTCGTGCTTCATATCGTTCATGTTTCGTGGAGTACTGTAGCACCGTACTCTCCGTGCGCTGTAGACCTAGCTCTGTTAACATTGATCTCACCGTTCATTCTCGACTGGACAGTCGAAAAAGTGGTACTATGTTACATTACTATTCATATAGTTGACATGCGCACAACATCATTTGTTATCGTCATATCTTACTACACTAGCAACAAGATTATGTAGTACTGACGTATGAACCAGTGCACATGCCTAGTAGTAGGAGCATTGTGTATGTTCAAGTGGATGCCGTGTTTCGCACTCCTCTGTCGTAAGAGTGGAAACGCTTGCTGTAATCATTTTTTTCTTCAGAAAACAGTGGACACGCTCTACCGTGCGGATGCCCCTCGACGGTCGTCGGGAACCTTGCTACTCACTTTCGCCGATGTGTGGGACAACCAGCATCGGGGTCCACCAGCCATGCACTAAATTACTCCATAGTAGAGTGCCCAACTGCACGGTAGACTACCCCGATCAAAGCGCCGTAGTAATGCCCAATGAGCCGTCAAATCATGAAACCCCCTCCTTTCCAGCAGTAACTTGGACGGACGAAGCAACCATCATTTCACTCTTCTCTCTCAGCTTCCTCTCTTGAAGAAAACCCCCACTCGCTTCTCCCTCATTTTGTTCCTCATTTCTTAAAGAAAACCCCGACCTCCTTCTGCCATTGTTCTGCTCTCCCAAAGAAGGAAAGGTGAGCGCATCAATGGTGTTGATTCTGGCCAAGGCCCGGTCTTGCAACCCCGAGACTGATCCTATAACTCCCTCTCTATTCTTCTTTTGGGTTTGTGATTATGGTTTCTTTTCTTTTATTTCTATTTGACACTTTCTTGATGGACGCTGGAGCACCAGCCGAAGTCATGTATATGGCTCTGGCCAAAACCATCGAGGCTCATGGTACGAAGAAGCGCAAGCACCCCGCTGAGACTACCGCAGATAAGCTCAAAGCCATCGCCCTGTCCAAGCCCCCCTCTCCGGGATCCCTCATTAAGCAAGTCCAGGTAATATCTCTTCTTGACGATCTTTCTCTCGACATTGATTGTGTTTTTTCATCTAACACGCAGTACTAGTACTAGTAGTACAACTTTCTGGGTGATCTTGCAAGTGATTTTTGTGTGCCAAATGACGGTTCTAAATTCCTCTTTTGACCAAAACATGCGAGAGCTTGACATTGATTTCTTATAGATTACTTTCAACTACTTTATGAACATCAATGCTACCTTTGAAGAGGGTATATTTGCCTCAGTAACTTGTGTTATGGATATTGCAAGTAATCCCTCTGCTCTCATGCCTTTGAAGACATGTTCTAGTGTCTTTGTTCACACATTTCTGTGCGTATATGTAGTCATATATGGAATAAAATATCAAATATCATCTTATATTTCTGAACGGAGGTAGTAATAAAATATCCGGTTTCTGTTTTAATTAGAACCAGGTCCGCGGTGGAGATGAAGTTCTCAAAGTCATGTGGTGTGAACTGGAAGACCTGAGGATGAATTCTACTACTAAACTATCTAGCTGTTGTGTCCTTGTCGCCACGTGTCCTGAACTAGTGTTTTCCTATAGCATTATTGTCAAGCGTGTTCTCGAGGTTGTACTTGACCACAACAATTTCCTGGCTGTGCCTTCGATTATGAAGGGTGTGGTTCTTGTAAAGCTTCCTGGTTGTGTATTCATCGTCATGTTTATGAGTGGAAAGACCACTCTGTTAGGTTCTCCAAGGTTGACGAGATGGTGATGGTGCAGGTAGACATCTCTCACAAAGTCCATGGCCTAGTCAGTTATGCGGGGTTCATCCCGTAGGTCGGTGGCAAGAAATAGTCTGCAGAGTTTAATTAGTGCAACTTTGCTTGTCTATAGTAAGTACTATTGTTCAGTACTTGATTTGTGTTTGTGAACCCTGTATTGTTTAGTACTGCCGCTTTTGGTGTCTAGTGAGTCCTGAGAACAGTCTATGTTAATGTCTGCCCACTCAATTTAGTCTGTATATTTTGAAGTATCCAGATCATTTTTTTTGTGAGGACGGTTTATCAATTATGGTTACACTCCAATATCTGTATGCATTGCAGGGTTTATCCCACCCACCAGGATTTCTAGTCCCATGGATGTTCAGTCCATACGATTTGTCACGACCTTTGGACTGTCCTGCTTGTGGGAGTAGGCAGGGGCCCTGCATGCCACGCGTAGTTGGACGATCAATCTTCTGTTTAGTACTTCAACATAGTGATTTCCTGGTAAGGATTCACTCGTGTCACATCAAGAAAATCTTATTGATTTACTATCTAAATCTTATTGATTTAATGTCATGTTTTCTTTCTTTTGCTGCAATTTTACGATGCAGGTTTTGCCATGTGACATTCATCACAGAATAAACCATTTGGTTTGCTCTATGATGGATATTTTTGCAGGTTTCACTTCTTATGTCGTGTCAGTAACGAAGGCACTGTCCATCACTTATATTATTGGGAAAAAATTGGATCAGTCTGTTGTTTGAGTACAAGCTGAATCCCTATGATGAACTGCAGTTTGGTTTAACAAACACACCACAATTAGTCCTTCTCACATTTAAAAGAAATGAAGAAAAAGACTGGATCACGGTCACGAAGCCTACTCAAGTTAGAAAGCTGATCATAGCAGACCAGACACGATCGTCATTGTCTCGCACATCGGTACCACCTTCAGCAACAGATCGAGCACCGGCAGTTGCTCTAGCACTGACAGCAGCAGCAGCTCAGTCTGATCCAGCTGAGGATTGGGCACCGACCGAGTCAGCGGATCAAGCTGATCTACCGGTGGATCGGGCATCGACACCGGCACCTGCTCCGACACCGGCACCAGCTCTACAAGGATCACCATCTCCGGCAGCAGCAGTGGCAATACCAGTCGCACGGGCACCAGCAACGGCTTCGGCACCTGCACCAACACTTTCACTTGCATCTGCTCCGGGCCGTGCAGCGGCAACGGAACCAATAGTTGCACCGGCAACAGACTGGGCTGCAGTTCGCACTTCATATACCAAAGTCCTTACAAAAACTGACATGTCCACCTTCTTGGTAAGCATTGGCCGCCCAAGTGCTTCGTTCTTTTTTCTTTCCATGTTGTTTCACATGATTCACTGTGTTGATCTAACTGTTTGTGTATGTCTTCTTGTTTGCAAACAGAGAATTCCTAGAACAACGAGGGAGTCGTTCAACAATCCGGGCGACTGTGGCCAAGTTTCTCTTATCATGCGCAGCCTTGGTGTGAATGAACCTGCTCAATATACCGTTAGTACAAAGGATGGTCGCATGATGCTAAAGGATGGTCAAGGTTTAAATCTAAATCATATCTTGCGGTAGGGGATGATGTCAAAACCAAACTTTCTCGGCAAGGAGAGCTGGTCCAAATCAACTTTGAAATTCTTCAGTAAGCAGCACGCAACTGCCGAACTGATCTATCCTCCGAGAGATTTTGATGTAATAATCTGGCACGGTGAAACAAGTGTCATGTGTGTATAAGTAGTACGACAGTATTATTTATCACATGGTATATCGTTGATAGAATTGCAACTCTGATTGCTGGTTAGGAACTGTCGTTCGATTTCATTCTAACAGCTGTCGTGCTTTACTCAATTTTGTGTATTCGCCTTGCGACCGCATCTAACACCAGTGTTGTACCGATCGCTCGCAATATGAAAAGCGCTGAGGTAGAACACATGGGCCCCCAAACATGCAGGCCCACCGGCCTGTGGCCCAAAGTCCAGAACCGTGAGCCTGTCTGAGTATTATATTCTTAGCTGAACCCCCATAATGCTTGTGCGTTGCAAGTAACATCAAGATGCATTTGTAAGAGTATTTTATCTTGTGAGAGAAAAGGATGAATGAGGGAAGGCCTTATTTGAAAATGTGGAGAGGTGTGCGGGTACCTTTTTGCAAAATTTCCATAGTTTCCTTCCTATCCGTCAGATATAAATTGGACGGCCTATATTGCAGGATGGCAGGCACACCATCATCACCAACTCGTCTATACTTTGTTAAAAACTCTGTTTTTTATAATTATATATGTTATATATATTCCCCTTGATTTTTCTTATGTATAATATTTTTATATTACTTTACAGAAGGAGTATCTCTCTGTCAAAAATATATTTATGTGTAACTAGTTACTCCTGTCTTTCTACTTCCTTTCGCTGATATGTGGGGCATCCGACAAAGGGGTCCACGTGCCATATGCACCAAATTAGAGTGCACAACTGCACGGTAGACACACCCCAGTCGTAGCGCCGCAGTAATACCCAATGACCCAACAAATCACAAAAAAACCCACCTTTCCAGCTTTAGCAATAAGCTGGACGGACGAAGCGGCAATATTTCACTGGGCCTGAATCCCCTTGTCCCTCGTCTGCTTGTTCAGAGAAAACCCCCGCTCAGTGATTGCATAGGGTTTTCTCATGAAGAACCTGGTACGAATTCTTCATCCATCCCCGATAAATCCAAGTCCCTTGGTCGCGGGTAATCCTAGGATGGCAGCCGCCGCCGTTGATGCATTTTTCTTCCTACTGAATCTAGTGTGCTTCATTTGCAGTGCCCAAAGCGCGAGGACCCTACAGGTTTCTGTGCCCTCGGCGAGACGCCACACTCGTCCCTTCTCATCCTAACACAGGATTTTAAAACACGCATAGTATGTTCCTAGAATCCTCTTTTCTATCCGGGAGGGTGGGGTTTTTTTGAACATGCTGTCGACTAATTTGGAAATCTGGATTGCTATATTTGGATAAAAGGTACTAGTACCATGGTCAACACTGACGTGAAGGAGGAAACTATTTATATATTTGGATAGGGAAGACATTGTGTTCTCATATTATTTTTCCTGCAGTGCATTCCTTGCTCTGCTAGAACACATGTGCTCAAGATGCTCGGCCTTGCCAAAACTGAATACACCAGTTTAATTGTCACAGTGAAGACAAGCCATGCATATAAGTTCCGAGTTGGGTTCATGCACTGGTGCGCGTCGGTCCTAAACAAATGGTTTAAAACCCCTTTCCGCAACGGCATTTGGAACCGTCACCAAGTGAGTGTGGGCGATAGGTAGGTCCTTCCGACACGACCCAGAAACCGTCGGGGATAGGGCCCCTACAGTACCCCTACTCGTTTCTGCTCGCATTGCCATCGCAGTCGGTATTCGGTGGTGCTACGTTTACGATGCGCGGCCCATCACAAACGGTTCACTATTATAGAACATGTATGATGCGCGGCCCATCTCAAACGGTTCACCGTTAAGAAGATTAGCTAATCGTCGTACGAGTGTCGGACAGGTTTACGAAACGTCGGGCCATCGTAACATCGTCCTACACGACAACTATCGCACACGCTATTCTGTGGTGCAACATTTACGATGCATACTTCATCAAAAACAGTTCATGGTTGCGAATCGTGTACGATAAGGCAACTAACACAAACGTTTAGTTTTCCCGCACCGTTTGTGATATTGTCTGACATCGCACACGCTTTGCAAATGGCAACTGTGTGCATGCTTGCACACGTTTCCTCTCTGTGAACCGTCTCCGATTATGGTGCATATCGCAAACGTTTGTGTTTTACCAACCGTGTGTGCCGTAACAACCTGGAGAGCGTAATTTCACCGTAATTTAATTGCTACTTTTCCAAATTGTACCGGATTTGGATTTGAATTTGAATGTATGCTACAGCTTTATTCATATCCGTTAGGTTCAAACAACCAATGCATTATTCGATTCATAGGTACATATGTTCAAGAATTACATAAGAACCAAATAAAGAATGATGAACCACGATTGTATACTTGTACTATTAAAGACGGTAAAGAAAGAGGCGAAATATATTCTGGTTGCTGAACAAGGTGAAGCGGAATGCCCATATTGTGCCCTCCTCCATGCAGAAGGCACGCTTGACTCTAGTCCAACCCCTTGTGATGGCCGACCGTCCATCCTTCATGATCTTCATGAAAACATCTAGATAATCATCGTGTTCTGGTAGAAATACTTTAACCTTTGCATGCCCACCAATCATGTAGTTTGAGAGGTAATCTTGAGTAAACTGCTTTGGCAACCACTGCAAAGGAAAAAGATTAAGACATTGTCATCTAACACAACTCTTTATGGGCAGTAAAAAGAAGGCTGCAGAGTTCTTACTTACCATCCTGCAGTTCGCTGTTGTCTTGGATAAAGTGTAAACAAGTAGTTTAATTGCCAGCTTTGGACCCATTTTACTAACAATCTTTATCAGCTTCCTCACTTGATGCTGGTTCATCGATATCTCATTGCCCCATACGCAGAAAGGGTCGAAACGCGGATCTTTACCAATGACATATGTACCTAAAAGCACCAATTTAATATTAGAAGCTAAACAGCAATTGCACGATGATGTAGTACAACACTTTTACAATATGTCTATATACATCCGTATGTGGTAGTCCATTTGAAATCTCTAAAATGACAATTATTTAGGAACGGAGGGAGTATCTTATAACATCCAATATACTCACATATTAGATGAATTAACATCTTATATTATGGGCCGGAAGGAGTTTAGTTCATTCTTACAAATTATCTGTTGTTGTATCCACGGGTTACAGTTAGTTTGAGCTAGTTCGGGCTCAAATAGCCCTAAAGTATATCTAAACAAGAGGGCTAGTTTGAGCTAGTTGCATCTATAACCCACCCAACCCAAGAGGTGCTAATTGGAGCTAGTTCTCCTAGTGCATTTATTGTCAATCTAACCCTGCCATCCAAACAACTCTTTGGATGGAGTTAGTTCAGGGTTAATAATGAGCTAGAAACTAACTCCAACCTCTAGCTAAGTTGAGTATCCAAACAGGGATGTGTTGTTGCTGTTGTTGCTGTTGTTGTTGCTGCTCTTCTACATATATCTAGACATCATTAGAACATTAATGTAACACTCTTCCTTGTTGCTATGTAGCCTAGGATTGCATATTTAGACATTAAGTACAGTGCATGTTGCTATGTAGCCTCAGATATATTACATATGGCCCTATTTAACCTAATGAAAAATGGGTTGCAGATATATTCAGTTAAAAGTCCGATTCACAGATTAGTCCCTTATCAGCCGCCGGCCTATATGGTACCAGCTACTGATATCCTGAACAGTGAGCAGATATAAGCCATGGGATGAAACTAACCTCGATGGAAAACAGAAGTCGTTCCCAAAATTGTCCTGTGTAGGTACATCAAGAAGCATGTTAAGCACAACAGGCTAAACATCAACCAAAATTACACATGGCAGACAAAATAATCTCCGAAAGATAGCTTCAGTGTGCAGGTTTAAGCACGCTAGTAAAGAAAAACAAGTGGAAAGGTGTGCTAACTGCAACAGGCTAAACATTTAACAACAAGCAAACATGGTCATTCAAACTGGTATAGTGCCGGTCTAAGTACACTGGTTATGGTTAAATAAAAATGGAAAGGCGTGTTAACTACAAGATGCAGCAACCAAATGTAGTCATTCATAGTGGTATTGTTGAAACTGGTATTGATGAAACTGAACTGCACAGTTCATACTTGCACATATAGAACATCACGTTAAAATAACTGGAATAAACAAGGCATACTACGAACAACCAAAGATAGCATTTGAAACTGAACATATGCTAACTAGAAACAACCGAACAATCAAAAAACTTTAAAAGAGGCAATGCTAGCTATAATAGGCTTAACATCAAGCAAATATATGAATTCCTATCGGTATGTTTAAAACTGGATTGATGAAATGTACTGCATAGTAAATAATTGCACATATAGAGCATCGCATTGTGAACAACTAAAATAAACAAGGCATACCGCAAAAAACCAGATATAGCAATTAAAACTAGACATATTCTCACTACACTACAAAAGGGACTCGACAAAACAAATCATGGGTTTCCCCCTATGAAGAGGCACGGCAAAACAAATCATGGGTTTCCTCACTTGTCACGGATGGGCTCGTTCCCGTGGGAAGAGCACGGACCCTGGATGCGCTCCATGTTGACGCAGATGGGCTCCTTCCCCTTGGAAGAGCTCGGCTGTAGGGTGCCCTCCCTGATGTCGCAGACGGGTGCTTTCCCCTTGGAAGAGCCGGAGAGGGTGCCCTCCTCGTGGTCGTCGTCAATGAGGTATGACTTGGAAGCTGTGGATCCCAAGCCAGCGTCGCAGAACGTGTCCTTCAGAAATGACAAAAGGGGCTCGATGGCGATGTAGAATGGCAAATTGTTGACAGCGAGCCAAAGGAGATCAGCGGCGGGGCCATGGATGAGATCGACGGCGGTTGAACCTGCGGGGTTGGGGGTGGGCCACTTAACCTGTGACATAGCCCGCCTCAGGGCGTCGCTGTCGATGACCTCGATGTCGTAGCCGGCGGACGAGACATGCCCGCATACTCTAGCCCGCTGCTTGAGTGCCTGCCGCCAGTAATGGTCGTCAGCTTCCTCGGCGACGTCGGGCGAAGAGACGGCTATACACCTCTTTTGGGCCAGTCGCTCCTCGAGCTCCACGGGAAGCGTAGTCGGGCTTAGGATGCGACGCTCTGGAGTGGGGGATGGGGATGGGTATGGCGATCTGTGGGAAAGGGGCGTTTGGCAGGCATCATCTAAGAAACTCAGGGCGGCCTGGGTATGGAGATCGGTGGGTAAGCTGCACGGGCAAACTGGCAGATGTTGAAAATGGAGGCCTTGCGGCAGCGGCGGCGGGGACTTTGCTAGGGTTTCGAGGGAGGGAGGGTGTGTGTGTGTGTGTGCATGCACACGCCCGAGGAGGTTTTGGTGTGTGTCTATGTGTGTGGAGGGGGCGCGGGGTTTTTGAGGAAATGACACGGGTACTAAAAATTTTACTACGCGGGAGTCAAAGGCGGGAGTGAAATGTCGGGCTATTGAAAATTTTGATGATAGTGCATCGCACATGGTTCGGAGATAACAACCGTGTGTTATGAAACAGAAAAACCCTCGAGGCGGGCAGATGTTTTCTAGGGATGCAGGCGGGATTGGGAACAAGAAACATCGCACACGGTCCGGAGATAACAACCGTGTGTTATGAAACAGAAAAACCCTCGAGGCGGGCAGATATTTTTGAGAGGGGGAGCCTCGTGGAGCCCAATGTACTGTGCGGATGTGTGCGTGTGGCACCTCTCTTGCAAAGCGCACGGTATTGCTTGCCCCCACCCCCCACCCCCTCGTGTCGGCAC